>NC_051178.1:69685396-69724984 GCF_013339695.2 Rhipicephalus sanguineus | reverse complement strand
TACATTCAAAGTAATGCTGAACAAAAAAGAAGCGCGAAATGCTTCCTTTCTTTTTTTACAGCGAAAGCTGTTATGAGATCATTTCACCGGCCGTTTTTGGCGCCGTAGTTGTCCGCCGCCGCCGCCGCCGCCGGTGTCCGTAACCAGTATCGCTCAAATAAGAAAAAAAAATTAATAAGAAAAAAAATTCCAGGATGGAACGAGGTTCGAACCTGGGTCCTCTGCGTGGGAGCCCAGTATTCAACCTCTGAGCCATACCGGTTTTTTTTTTTTTGATCATGGTATTTAATAGAATGCTCTGAGCCATACCGGTGCTTGGAATGCTCTGAGCCATACCGGTGCTTGGAACTGCTTTGCTAAAAGGTCCTATACAGGCTTCATGTCGGGAAGGAACCACATTAGCATATGCAATATAGCGTGGTAGAAGAGTAAAATAAGCACCAAGCGTCGCACAACGAGAATTCTGTAACCAGGCGTCACACAATGCGAATTGCGCAACGAGCAGGTTGTTGAATGCTTCCAACCCATTACAAAGGACCCTGCCATAATTCTTCATCATCAGGCACAGCATCAACAAAGTGCGCATAATGCCTTACATGGGTTTAGCAGGTACCAACGCTCTCCGTAGAAGGACAAAAAATGGCAGAGTGCCTGCTGGCCTACTTCTCAAAAATTACAATTTATAGCGTAGTGGGTTCCTCGCAAGTGCACTTGGAGTGGTTGCCAAGGAAGCCCATAAGCGCATGATACACTTCCTCTGGGTCTCAGTAAAATTACAATGATTTATAGCGTAGTGGGTTCCTCGCAAGGGCACTTGTATTGGTTGCCAAGGAAGCCCATAAGCGTATGATCCATTTCCTCGGGGTCTCAGTAAAGTTCTTCGCCCCCCCCCCCCGTCTCTTTCCCACGTCAACGTATGTTATACAGCATGACGGGAGAGGGAAATAGCGACCGGGCGTCACCAAATGCAAATTACATAACTGGTGGGCCGTTTAAAGATTCCAACCCATTACAAAGGGCTGAGCCACAATTCTTCATCGTCATCAGTCGTCGCGTGAACAAAGTGCACATAATGCCTTACAGACGTGTAGCTGGTGCCTCGCTTCTCCGCAGAATGACGAATAATGGCTTAGTAGGTGCTTCCAAACTTCACAAAAATTGTGATTTATGGCGTAGTGGGTACCTTTCTAGTGTACTTGTATTGTAGCCCCAAGAGAGCTTAACGGGCTCTAGAAACGCCGCTCTTCCAGCTTTCGCTGTGACTGTGCTGCGGTTTTAGCGCAGGCCTGGCGTTTTATTTCCGTCCCATCGGTTTTTTTCCCTGTCTTCGTATTCGCGGAAAGCTCTACGCAGTTTGTGCAAGTTATTTTCCGCACACTGTGACTCGTATCGCTCGTGTGCTGACGTTCACTAAAGATTTTTGCTCTCATGACGACAGGAACGTGATTTCTCCTTTTTAAAGACGATAGTCTTTCTTGGGGAACTTAAACGCAGAAATTTCGGCCTGTCTTTCTGTTTGTCGGCCCGTTACTCGATTCAGGCAACCTGCCAAAGTTGAACCACTTGCCCAAGGGCCAGCCATCTTGAACGGCTGACTAGGTTCATACTTGTGTACATTGTTGATCAAAAAGCAAACATTACGCATATCTGAGGCGCAAGATCACTAGGTAAGTATTAGGTGGTGTGTTCCTTTAATAGAAAATATATAGATACGTAATTCTAGAGACCCTAGTTCCTTAAGCTGCGCTGAAAATGCGACTGCGCTGAAGCTTGCCTTGCTCCGTGCCCTCTGCACGAGCTCTTTGTTGTGTTTCGGCTTCGGTTCAGTATTGCACTGTACAAATGCCATGGGGCGCCGCTCTGGCATTTCTGTTTTACCCAGGCGACGTGTAAATAAAAGAGTGTGTGGTGAGCACTCGTTGAGTGCGGACGTTTCTTCTGCTTCGGTGCTTGGTATCCCCGCCGGTCGCGTTGGTCACCGCCTGTCTTCGCCTGCTGCTGCGCCGGGACTACCGGCCCGCAACACAGCACTCATGTTTCCCGACGTATTGCCAGATGACGTCCATATCTCACGCAGCGCCTCTTGTATCGTCTTTAGACGACATTTGCAGCAAAGAACGCAGATACGCGGCTTTTTTTTAACTAATACTTGTTTAGCGAAGCGACGCGAGGCCATGAACACGACGAGACGACCTGGCTACATGTATAAGGTCTGTCTACTGTTCTTTATTTCTCTTAAAGCTAGGATATGCAGTGTAACCTGAAGTAAAATAACATACATGAGAGGTCCGGACACAGCTTAACACAGCGTTCAATTCTCTTCTGTGCCGAAAATTGATGCCAAACGGTAATATACCTGAAGCACGCAGCAAGCAGCCGCACCAGCAGCGCTTAGAGTACTCCAACTAAGATGGCGGCAGTGCCGCTGTCGGAAACTCGCGCATGCGCAGACCACCTGGTGAGATCGGTCTATTCAGCTCGTGTGACGGAGCCGCGTTTTTTCTCCGTTCGGTGTATTGATACGATTATACACAGTAAACCAGAGTTATTAACAGGCAGGCTTATCCCGTCTTACGATGCATCGTGCGTCTCATCGTCACCGCCCGGCGGCACTTTTCATCAAGGCAGGCGGACTTCCGAAACAAAACGGCTTATTAAAAGGAAAAGGCAGGCGAACGACTCAATGTCCAATGGCGGACGATTTTCGACTCACTCGCCCCCCTTCTGATAAAAAGACATCATGATATACTTACTCATTTCTGATGAAGTCCACGCGGCTTCTTAAAATGGCGCAAAACACAGCCGACATCGCCTGACGCTAAAATGGATCTATTTGGGAAACCGTAAAGGCCCGAAGACACGTACGCGTTGCAGCGCGTCAACGAGTGACTTTTAGACGAAGCGCCGTGCCCTCTCCCTATGGAGAGAGAGGGCGCGCAGCTTCGCGTACCCGTGCGCCCTCTCTCCCCATAGGGAAAGGGTGCGGCGCCGCGTCAAAAAGTCACGCGTTGAAGCGCTGCAACGTGTACGTGTGTTCGGGCCTTAAGCGCAAGACTGGAAGAGGTCGCGTGTCGATTTAAGTTTGTGATTAGGAACGAGTGAAAACCTCCAGATGCATTGTGTCACGGTGTTTTCATGCACATTTCTTTATGTGCTGCAATTTTCTAAGCAAATAAAAAACGCCACATCTACACAGACCAAGGTTTGCTCGCTGTAGGAGCATTTTGATAACAAAGAACACTGATTAGAAAAATGTTATCAACATCATCTGGTGAGTGAGTAAACTACTTTGAGGCTGTGTGGTCAGCAGTATGGTTCTGGATATAGTTGAATCGAGCAAAGCCTATGTTTTAATTTTTGTCGCCGCGAAAGAACTAGCCGCACGGCGATGTTGTAAAGAGAGCGAACATGCAACTCGTCTGATATTATAGCGATTTCGGCTCCCCATTGGCGACAAGCTTGTGTTTTCGTTTTTTCTCCTTTTCCCATGATTTTAGTTCCGAATAAAACATAAGGCAGTGGCGAAGCATGTAATGAAGGGTGTTTCAGCTCCACTAACGTGAAACCTGTGGAGGGGCGAAGCATGCAGTGTGCACCGGTGTTCCCCACAACAAATCACCCACCGGCACTACATTGCAGGTCAAGATCCAGTGTCTTTATATATGGGTTGGCCGGTGAACGGTTGTGCAGCGCGAGCAGGGGTTTTTTTCAACGAACAAACTCGCTAGCACATGCTGCTTGCGTCAGCGTTGTCTCTCGCGGGAGAGAGCGTTCTCGTTCCTTGCTAGCTGGTAGTTCAGCGTTCATCGCAGAATGAGCGTTTCGATGGTCCACGCGCGCCGTTCGCTCTCTCTCGTCACACAAACAGCGTTGAGGCTGTGGCGCCCTCTCTTGCGCATACAATTAATTATAGAATCAATGTGACTGGAGAATCCCGGTGTATTAATCTAATGATATTTACGCATATATATATATATATATATATATATATATTGCATGAGAGAGAGAGAGAGAGTGAGCGGCAAACGAACGAGACTTCGCAGCAACAAATCATGCAGTCGGATTGGACTCCTTTCCCAGTGAGCCCCCGTCTCTTGACGCTACCTGTCGCCGGCAAAGGGAAATATCCTACGCGGCGACCAGAATCTAGTAGGGGTGTGCGAATAGTGAAATTTCACCTCGAATAGAATTCGAATCGAATAATGCCGAATAGTGGCCAAAAATATCGAATATCGAATCGAATATCGAATAGTATACTTACACGAAGTGTGTACCGCCAGTTACGGCAAGACAAAGGAAAAAAAAGCCGCACCTCCCCGAAGGGGATCGTGAGGAAATGCGAACGCATTTGGGTGCACCCGGTGAGTGTGCGATTAATTATTGAAGAGAGGCGAGAGTGTTCACGTAAGCATTATTTATTCATACGTCAGCACCTGTTCGTGTTATCGTTGTACCTGACAGCCACAATCACCGCCTTGTTATCGCTGAAGTGCACGGTCAAAGGGCCTTTGAGAAGCATACGCGCGGCACAGTTTCGCGTAAAGACCAGATCAATGCAACTCCCGTGAATGGTAGTGGGGCACGTGTTGTCGGAGGCGGCAGAGAGACAATGCAATGAGTGCTTGGTCTGCATGTACTCCACCAGCCACTCGCCACTCTTCTTGCGCACGTCAACGTTGAAGTCGCCGACCAAGACAATGGGATCAGAGGGTTTGGAGCGCACACGCACACTTTCCATAGCCGCGTCCAGCTTCGCGGCAACGGCGTCCCGAGCGATGTTGGGCGCGAGGTACACGGTCACCACAAAGACTCCGTCTCCGGTGTAGGCAAGGCTGTACAAATCCTTCTACGGAGACGCGTCTCGAACGGGAGACGTGGCAACGGCGTGCGATATCAGTTGCCGCACTCGCATCGCGGAGCTCGCTCCGCGATGCGAGCGCCCTCACCGTGTACACTCCTCCTCCCCCTTACCCTCCGCCGCTCACCACCTGCTCCGGTTGCTAGGCGCGGCGCAGCTGTTGCTAGGGGCGAGGAGGAGCGCGCCCGGAGAGATCTGTGCGCACGCCGACCTGGGACGCACGACAACCCCCTACTAAGAAATGCATTCGCATTTAAAATCAGGGACGCTACGGCTTGTCGACAGTTTTATTACGCACTTATTCAAAAGATGATTTTGTTTCAGTTTTTGTGGGCGCACAAGCATGTTGATAGAAGAGCCGCCATTCCAGTCAGCAGCGCCACTCTAAACCTCCTAACGACTAGCAGAGGGGGGTGCGGTAGCTACTTATTAGGGGCGAAGCTCCTTAAGGCGGCACCCGTTCGTCCCTCGTAGTCGTAGTCGTAGTCGTAGTGCGTAACCAGTCTTACGCTTTGACCTCCAAGGTGGTGCCGGTGGGAGATTTTTCCTGTGCGTTGTTGAACAATAAAACATTCGCAGCGAGCGCGTTAACTAAAAGCCGACTTCTTCTGTCTCTCATTCCCATTAGCAGCCATTCTTTACCTCCAAGGTAGTGCCTGGTGAGATTTCTCCTGTGCGTGATTAAACAATAAAAATTTTGTTCAAAACGCCGTTGATTGATGAAATAAACCAACGAAAGACGCCAGATGTTTTGTAAAAGCAAAACGAAAGAACGCCAGATGTTTCTAAAGCAAAACGAAAAGACGCCAGCTGCTTAACGAAAGACGCCATGTTTTCTAAAGCAATGGTTTTCTAAACAATGAAAATTCTCAGCGTACATGTAAAATTAAAGTGAGCTGCAAGTCGTCATAACTCATCGAACCTTTAGTATAAACGCGCCCGATCTCACGTTGGTGATGATGTACTGGGCAGAATTCACGGAAGATTCACGGTTTACCGATGAACCTCCGCAGCTTCGCCCACTCATCATCATTCACTCCGCGGATATGCTGTGATTTTTTTTCCCCATGGTCGCGCAATACGGCTCATCTGACAACGTAAATGTTGTGCTTCATCGCCATCGGTGCTCCGGGCCCAAAAATTTTCCGCCGCCCTTTCACAGTAGCGTTTTAACTGCGCGCCGGAACGATGGGAGTTTCTGAACTAGTGGTGCGGTGCGGCAGTGGCGACTGCCCAGCGTGAACAACTTTTTACATGCAAAGCCAATCACCGAGGGTTTCGTAGGCCAAAGTTAGGTCGTCTTACGGCGCGTGCGGTATATGCGACCGAACTACGCAAGAAGTCCGTGCCTTCGTTTCGGGAGCGATGTTGTGAAGGATTTGACAGTGTTCTCATGTCTTTTTCTACGTGCGGAAATGGCGTAATCTCCTTTAAGATCAATACGCGCTCGCTTTTCAACCAGGATGTCGCTGAAAGTTTAACGAAAGGTGACGTTAGTGTTAGTTTTAGCCACCCCATCCTAACCAAGTTGCGCCATTGGCCTTTGTCGAGTTTTAGATATTAGTCCTGCCGAATTATTCGAAACGTCGAATACTAGCTATTCGAAAATCGAATCGAATTATTCGATTAGGAACTATTCGATTCGAATTCGAAACTCGAATATTCGCACACCCCTAGAATCTAGTCATAATTCAGATAAAACATTCGTACACCACGACCCAAGCTGACGCTTCTGTAGGCCAACTGGCCCAGAGTCGCACACAGCTCACGGGGGAAGGTGGACAGCGTTTCTAGTCGTAGTCTCGGCCTTGCAGCGCGCCTGCCAGCAATATTAGAGTGTTTTAAATAATGTTTCGTGTTTGTTACCGAAAATAGCCTTGTTATTTGTCATAGAAGAGAGCACTTTCAAATTAAACGGATAATTTGCGAAAGACAGTTATACAAGAAACTTGCGCCACCGTTACTGCCGAAACTGAAGAGCAGTCTTTTGTCACTTCTATTTATTTGGCTCCATTGACAGTTCGACTGTACTGCTCTCGCATAGTAGAGCCAAGGAGGTTAAATAAAAAGTTGCTGGAGTGGCGACTATTGCGCAAAAGTGAAGTCGTGCCACCCACAAGATGGCGGCTGCGCCCGCCATAGTAGTTGGGGCACGGTAAACCATCGGCGTTTGGCGAACGAAAGCCAGCGTTTTCCTCACACGCCAGACAAGTTTAATATGACAACTTTTAGGGGTCAGATACTGCTGCAAGTGTGTCTTTGTGTTACTAGTTTTCGCACAAAAGCCTCAAGTCATGGCAAATTTTATTAGAGATCAATCGTCAATACTCCTCTCGAAGGGTTACTTTTGTCGGCAACAACGATCTTTTATTTTATGATTAACGTAGTATTTACACTAACAGATCAATGCCATTTGACCTCCAAGTGGGCACCACCAGAAAAGAGCATGTTTCCGAGCTCTTTGGTGGGCAAAAGCTGGCTTCATTTTCGCTGGCAAGGCGTTGCGAGAGCTTCCACTCCAGAATTTTTTTAAACCTCCTTGAGTAGAGCACGCAGTACCACAAGTCATCACCTACTTTACTAAACGCATGAAAAGAAACAACACAGTTCGTAAGGGCGAGGGTACTATTTAACTCCCCAGTTAAGGAGGACTGCTTACCGCAGTTAGGTGATAGAGTGCATAGTACATTAAATGAAATAACGTAAGCGTGGCCATGTTGGTACATTCCATTTCAGCATATAGCGCACTACACAAGACAAGCACACGGTGAAAGCCGGTGAAGGCAGCGCGTCTCTTCGAGGGTTGTGACTCGGTCCTGGTCTTCTTTTCTGAGTTTGATGCTCAACCCTCATTAAATGGTTTATCATTTGTTCTATAGACCAGAACACAGCGAATTCCATGCGCATCGCCATATTTGCATCGCGCGTCGCGCCATCTATCGCACACGCGAGGAAACAACGTGCGCGGGCTGCCACGCTAGCAGACGCCGCACAGAGCAAACGTGAAACTCCCGAAACTCAGCCCGTCGGAGAGCGTGTTTCGCGTCTTTTCTGGCCTGGACATTTTCGCTGATTTTATTGGAACATCAAGAACATCTTGCTCATGCAAGTCCACAATGTATACAGTACGTGCTGAGTGGGCTGCGGAAGCAACCTCGTCGGATACGTACGCTGTTACATTTGTAAAAAAACGTTCTCACTGTAGTACGCGTGAATCGTAATCGCAGTGCAGCTCGCGAAAGAGTGAAACGATGTTTTGTTGCCCCATATTACAAGTTGTGCACAAAGTTTTGTGAAAGCTCACCATTTCAGCATTCATCGCGTAATAATTAGAGTACGCTTTACGGGTAGTTTCGCGGAACGTAATTTTTGTTTCACGAGCGCTCTTACAATAATGCGTCTTGCTCACAAAAGCGTGCTATCAGAGAGTATCACCTGCAGTGACGTTCATCGATCCCTTTTGGAAGCTATCTGCGCGATTTTATTCTTGTAACGATGGTGTTTTACAAGCGAAACTGTGCTACTATTAGTTAAGCCGGTTAGCTACGTCTGCGACGTAAAGGACACTGGCGCGAGTACTCTTTACTTACGTGCCAATATATGTATTATGTGCAGCTGGATGCGTCGTTTCCAAATAAATTTGGGGACATCGAACACTGCAGTGAAAGCACGAAATTCTGGCCAGCTGTTGAGGAGCACCGTGCCATTTATTACCTTTCGAAGACGAAATCTCGAAGGCGTGGATGCCATCAAAAGCACTAAAGCTTAATACTACGTTGAAAGTGGCAAAGCATGCTGATTTCTTGTGCTTGAAAGCACTACCTTGCACTACATTTTCGTCAAAGGAAACGCTCGAAGGTATGAAGTGCACCCCCACACAAAGCTCGCGCCTGCCTTCAACCCAGCTGCGTGTCACGCAAATTAGGTTCGCAAAACGAAATAGGTGGGCACCACACTGCAGAATACACGCATTTAGTGTACTTACTCGAGCATTTTCACTCGGCTCCTAGTTTTTTTGCTTGAATCACAGTTATCCACTCGCGGCGAAGCTGAAAATACCGCACCGGCACTATTTCCGTGGCGCGTCGTATAATCGTCGCAGACAACGCTATTATCCTCTTGTTGCGCTGCTTGTTTTGGCATCCAAAGACGACGCAGTAGTGCCCAGACGAGCTCTTATACGCTGAAGCGGCGTGAACGGGTACTTTTTTGCACTTTAAAGCTTTAGAACTGCAGCTTGCCCTGTTTACTTAGTGCAGCCGGCGCGCGCCTCGGCAGCCCGGTCAGCCCGGCGTCTGGGTGCGAGAGTATCCGCTCGGCTCGCCAGCAGCCTGGGTGCGAGACAGGCGTGCTCTGGTGTATACCAGCCGACAAGTTGCTGCGGCAGCCCAGCCAGCTGCGCGGAGGCTAAGCGCACGCTTTTTCACTATGATTCCTCGGAAGTAAATCTTTGTTGAAAAAGATGGTTGATCCCTCCCTCATAGGAATCGGAATAACACGAAAGTAAAGCGTGCCCTTACAGAAGTAACAGAATGTTTACTGCATATTGATATAAGAGAGTTTGTACAATGTATATCGATGTCTGGCAGTTATAGCACCGTTTAACGCGGATGCACCCACTTTCATGATTGGTGGTACATCTCCATCCCGACGACTAACTTCCATGCTAAATGATTAAACAAACCCTTGTGGTAGCTGTAGTAGTTAACGGTGAAAGCGCAATCAGAGAACGAGGTGTGATAGCCAGAAGAGCGTCGCATATTGGACGCAGAACTTGGCCGCCATCCCGCGGCATGTTAAAGTGTGATTGAACACCACGGCCGGACTAGAGGGAAACGCAAAGCGCGTCGGGCCGCCTCGGTAGCCCGGCCGCGATTTTTCTCGGTGCGAGCGCGTGAGCGGGGAACGCGGTGTTACAGCCAGGTGAGGCAGGCGCGCGTCGCAGAGCTATTTTTGGTTTGCATTAGCGTGATGATATGAGCGAGGCCGACACTTTTACGACGCTTTGGCTATGAACGCCACCTCTCGGTGTGTTGAGGCATTGACAAAATTGAACTTCTATTGAAAACGCACCTAATGGGACGGACGTGTAATGCGTTGCAGGTGCTAATCGCGGAGGCCACAGTAATGACGAAGTACTTTACTTTACCGCTCCCAGAGGGCAACACCATCCCGCCGACCGGGAGAGTGGTAGATATAAAAGGCGCGTTTGTAAAGCCTGTGGAGTCTGTGACCTTGGCGCAGTGGATAGCGTGCCTGGCATCTGTTGTTGCGGTTCGAGCGGTCGTGAGTTCGATGCCCGTTGACGGAACTTTTTGCCATCTGATCGTGTAAATTTATTCCACGTCATTTCCGTGACGGAAATACGTCACTGAAGTCTTCGTGGACTCCGGCATAAAACCCTGTCGTGATAAAAAAGGCAGAAAAGAAAGCATGGTACGTTAAATGCTCGTTAATTCGGCACTCGGCAATTCGGAAAATTGGATAATTCAGACCTGTTCTCTGGTCGCGGCCAGCGTCTGCGTTGTTTAATGGCAGTAGCCCTAGTAGCACCGAAGGTTGGACACAACGTTGCCGCCACATTGAGAAACTTTAAACTTTCGTTAATTCGGCCACATTTGGCCGCAACCCGGCTCATTCGGACGTTTCTGCGAGCGCGCCGTGCGCGAAGCGCCGCAAATGTGTGACGCAAAAGTACGAAAACGACATCAGCGGTCAGCCGAAAGGGCCGCGGGCTTTCAGAAAGCCGTGGTTGGTACGTAATAAGGTAATAGCGTTGTTGGTACGTAATAAGGTATTGGTTCAGAGCTCATTTCAGGATCAGACACGGTTGTCTTGAACCGCGTTCACATTTGGAACAAAGTCGCCAATGACAAAAATGACGGCGTTTGCACTGACGGCGTTTGCACTGCTAAGACGAGTCGTCTTAGTCGTAAAAAGATCACGTGCTACGTGACGCCAAAAGGCAGAAAAAGATTGTTCCACACTCGCCGCCATGGCTGCGATCGGCGCTGACTAACACTCCTAGGTTTATATGCACCTATATACCCTATAAAGTGGAAGGGAAGATGACCGCCGCCGTAGCTCAGTGGTAGAGCATCGGACGCGTTATTAGAAGGTCGCAGGTTCGGTGCCTGCCGGCGGCAAGTTATCTTTTCGTCCACTTTACTTTATTCACATTTATATTCCACTTATTACAAATAACATCTCCTGTACTTTCCTTGGCATTATTGTCTGTTCTCATTAATATTCTGTCTAACAAAGAAAAATGAGCCCTAAAAGCCATCTTCTTTCCTTCATTCAAGTGCCAGCACTGTGTTGTTGTGCTGTTGCACATCAACAAACTAAGGCAATTAACCCTTCTATCAACAACTGACTAGCCCCAATCATGGAGACAGAACGCAAATTACACTGTGAAACAGAAATATGGACCTACCCCCCATAACTGAACTGCCATACTGCCCCAAGGTATGTATATTGACTTCACTGCCCAAACGTTCACTCACAGCCCAGGTTCAGGGTCGGAAGTGCGTCAGGCCTCAATCTCTTCCGCGATAACCTTTAAAAGGAGAGAGATCGAGCGACAAAAGACATATCAAGATCAACAGTGGCGTTAAACTCGCTCGCGCATTTTCATCGCTTACGTGGCGAGTCAGGGCTCACAAAACGATGCTCTTTACTATGCACCAGATCATGCATACACACTTGCCGCGTTTCGGTGCTCGTATTTACCCTGTGTCACATTGAGAACTGTTGTAAACACAACGGAACATGTGCAAACTACAATAGGGCTCGGTGCACCCGTTTAGACAGACTTGCAGCTGAGCGCGAACTAACATTACATTCGCAGCGCAGGCGGTACATGAAGGACAAAGAGTTTCTTTCTCGATTAATTCTCGGTTAATTTTCTTGCGAAGTGTATGGCAATCAAAGCACAGGAATATCATGACTGGCACCCCTGACGAAGTTTCCCCGAGAGTTCACTTCCTGCAACAGTCTTCACGCTCGTTGTGCACAGCAGCAAGAAGCACAAATGCACACATTACAGAAGTTATCGCTCACTACTCACCATCCTTTCTCGTCCGCGAACGCTTGAATGCACCGTCGTCGAAGTGGTTGCTGCCCACAATCGCGTATTTGGATGGCGTCTTTCCGTTACGAAGTCTAACGAGCCAAACTCGACGACGTTCCGCGTCGGTGGGATAGAAATGGAAGCTTATCCTGGCTCTGTGCACTATGTACGACATTCTGGCACCGAACAAAACCTCACAATCGAAAGCGAGGAGTTTTCTGCGGATACGGAACGCATAATCACGATGTGAAAACAGCAGCCCCGTACACTTTCACGCACCGCACGAAACCCGTATCCACACTAACAGGGCGACGGTGCTGCCACGTATAGGTCGATCTCGCCGCCTATATTTTTTGTTCCCGTAAGTTTTGCTATTACATAGACGGAGTGGCGTTTCTTATTGAGACGGACCACATAGCGCTCAAGTGGTTGAGGCGCTTGAAAGAACCAAGTGGCCACCTGGCTCGTCGGGCATTGCTTCTGCAGCGTTACGACTTCACCGTACGCTACCGCGAGGGCAAGAACAATGCCGCGGCCGACGCACTCTCGCGTGCTCCAGTCCGTCACGAGACTGATCCGGAACGGACTGAGAGCGATACACTCGAAGTAGCGCTAACGGAAACAGTAGAACAAACGTCAGTTCAAGGCAAACGCGTGAACCACGTAGAGGCCGTCGTTAGCGCGGGGATTGTTTTCAGCAGAAGGGAGCTCTTAGAGTCTCAGCAGAAAGAGCTGTTTCATCGAAAGGTGTTCGACGGGCTCCAGGAGCCTGGTGGCGAGGCCACCGCGCACAGGGTGGCAGCTAGTATTGCTCTCGGTGCGGAGCGCTCGGCAACAGCTGGTAGTGCTGTGAGCGCGCTGGATTCTTATCTGCTGGATTCTGATGGTGTCTTGCTAAGGTACATCCCATCCGACGATGACACAAGTTAGTCATTCAAGGTAGTGATGCCGCGCAAGGTGAGAGCAACACTGCTTCGCTACTTTCATGACTCGTGCATTGCTGGGCATGCGAGCGGCCCTAAGACTTAGGCTAAGTTTTGTCGCCTCGCTACCTGGCCAGGCATGAAGCGAGATGCGATTCGTTACGCCCGTTCATGCCACGTGTGCCAAAGCGTCAAGCCCTGCGGCGGACGACCGCCCGGCCTCATGCAGCCGATCAACAGCCAGACTCCCTAGCAAATCGTGGCTTGTGACGTAATGGGACCGTACCTCACAACTCCTAGCAGAAACAAATACTTGCTGGTGGTAACGGATCACCTTACTAAGTGGGTAGAACTTTTCCCCCTTAGAGAGCTGACGGCTCGAGTGATCTTGGATAAGTTGATGGAGGTTTTCACCAGGTTTCGGTTCCCTGAGCAGTTAATCACAGACAACGCGTCTTACTTTACTGCGAAGGTGTTTGTTGTCCCGTGCGCCGCGCTTGGCATTAAAGGCCAACTCCAGCGATTTTTTGAGGTCCATGGATCTCAATAAAATTGGCTGGGTAAGTTCCCTTTCACGTTCCCGTTATTTATGCCAAATTACAAGCTGGAGACATACGCAGATTCATTGCAAACGAATTTTATTGATTGCCCCGACTCTCCCCACCTCGCTTCCCAGAATTATTGGCAACAGTTTGTGCGTGACGTCATTTTTGGTAAGCGGAAGTGACGGAACCGAGGGGCCCCTAGAGCGTCTGCTGTCCGCAAGGCAACAATCGCGAATGTTTGGCGAGCGCTTCGTTGGCTGGGCGTGTGAATTTCAGTTCCTTGTGGTAATGCGTGCGATAGGTGGCAAGTGGTGTCGCGCTGTGGGCTGCACACGATTCCCCGTTGGCAGTCACGAAACACTCACACCTCACGATTACCCTGCGTCTCTATATTAGTTTTAGCTAGCAATGCCGGTTTACCGCAGGGAAAGTACGGTAATACCGTACCGGCTAAAGAATGCACATGCGTGAACATAACC
This sequence comes from Rhipicephalus sanguineus, assembly GCF_013339695.2. NCBI lineage: Eukaryota > Metazoa > Arthropoda > Arachnida > Ixodida > Ixodidae > Rhipicephalus > Rhipicephalus sanguineus. The sequence continues at coordinate 69,711,107 of NC_051178.1, read as the reverse complement.
GAAAACACTTTCCGTAACATATAGTGGGTGCACCGTGACCGGGCCTATCGGTATACGGTGAGCTGCGTATCGTGCGAAACAACGTAACCTAATGGTGCGAAAGGTGGCTCATACTTGGCTTGTATTAAATTCCTTCGGCCGTACCAACGCGATGTTGAACGCCGCTATTGCCAAACGTATGCACTCTTCCCACAGCAATATTAAGAAGCTTTAGTTAGTCCGCGAACTTCTTTATTTTACCCGATCACGGCCCCACAAGCTTGAGCTGCCTGGACAGGCGGTGCCATCAGGCGGTGGAATGTGCAACCAGGTAAGCAAAGAGCTAAACAGGTGTGTTCCACGTCATCGAAGAGGAATGGCCGTTATAGTCGGCCTCCAAATGCGTCGGAATCGCAGCTCTCATTTTCTGACAGCGAACTTGTGCACATGACACGGTCAGTCACACACAAGATTTCCGACGGAAATCTTGTGTGTGACTGTGCCAGCGCGTAATATGAAAGCTGCTTTCGCAGCTTTCATATTACGCGCTGGCGGGACCGGCATGCCTTGCATGATTTCCGGTTTTGTCCCTACTAATACGTCACGCGAAGACAGTATGCTCGGTTGGGTTTCGGTTTCGGTGTTGCGCTTTTTAGATGCGCAGCAGCTCTTTGACTAGCCTGTGTAACGCTGTCCCTCCGTCCGCACAAACGCGAGGCAACGCGTTTCCCTCGGCGCAGGTGTTGGAGCGGCGCCATGTAGGTCACGCCGCAGCTGGACGTTGACGTCACGCTCCCCTCACACGCTTCCCTCGCTGGTGCGCGCGTACGTCTCTCTCCCCCACCCGCCGGAACGTTCGCAGCTGTCAACTCCAACGCCCGCTCGCCTCCCGTGTCTGCGTTTCAAACAAACGTTTACACCAGTAAACGCTACACCGAGTTTCGCTTCAAACGAATCTTCCAGCGCTCACCGCAGCACCCACGTTAGCGCCGTTCAACCCGTGACGCCACCCGTGCGCAACGCTGCTGCTTCGCATCCCATCAGAGTTCCCTTCTGAGAGATGGTCCAATTTTTTTGCTTATTTAAAATTATTCTCCAATTTGCCGAGTGTTTCTGCTATCGGGCCCGTGACAGGAGCGTCTCAGGAACATAAAAGCACCATTACTTTGACATGGCCAAAAAATCGCCGGAGTTGGCCTTTAAGCACAAGAAAACAACCACCTACCGTGCTCAGTCGAACCCCACGGAACGAGTCAATCGCAACATCAAGCACATGCTTGTCGCGTTCTCTGAAAGGCACAAGCACTGAGATACCTGCCTTCCAGAGATCGGGTTTGCGCTGCGATCGACTGTGAAACGCTCGACTGGGTACGAGCCTTCTTTTCTGAACCTGGGGAGAGAACTGCCGAATCCGATGGAGACTGTTCTCGCGGATCGCAGTGGAGTGCCAGTGGCGTCATGAGCACGAGCTGAATACGCAGCGCAGCTATGTGAGAAGCTAGCGGAAGCTTTACGTAAAGCACGCACTAATCTCGGCACTGCTAGGGCACAGCAGAAGGCGCAGTGCGACCGCTCGCATCGGAACGCACACTATGAAGCGGGAGATCTGGTGCTGCGACGCGATCGTGTTCTTAGCGACGCTAGCAAACAGTTTGCAGCCTCGCTGGCACCAAAATGGTCCGGGCCGTACCGAGTGCGAGAGAACGTTTCCTCGCTTGTTTATCGGCTCGCGAACATGAAAGGCAAACCAAGTGGCGGACCGGTGCACGTATGTGACTTGAAACGCTACGTGTCCCAGGAGGAGTATGGGGACGAGAATCAGTCCCTCTCCAAACCGCAGGCGGCCGCTGAGAACGCTCGAAACCAAGTGAAGAGCCCCGAGCCGCGGTACTTCTTGCAAAACAGGCGGAGACAACTCTGCATGATGGATGAGCAAAAGGGAAATAGGTGCCGCCGGCACGGCTCGGAGAGGAGACCGCCTCCTCACGGCAACGCCACACCCACATTCAGTCGTCGTTGTCGCAGCCCCACCATCACCGACAAACATCGCCATGGACGCCTGACTGGAGGTCGACTGGTACACAGGGCTGGGCAGAGATACTCAGAAAAGTATCCTGGAATACAGATGTCGAAATACATGAACTGGAAGCCCAAAAAACAGATACCGAGATACATTTGCCTTTAACGTAACGGGATATTTCGGAGATACTTTTGCAATAAGACGAAAAAAGTATTCCGGAATACAGTTACAGCAATACAGATACTGGAATACTTTTTTTATTACAAGGATTCTCATAGTACGCAAAGAGATTGATTAGTGCAGCATAATGTTGTAATTAAAGTTGCCGCGCATTGAAGCCTTCAGTTTATTTATTTATTTATTTATTTATTTACTTATTACAGTACCCTCAGCGCCATTCAGACGTTGCAGGGGGGTACAAAGAACATAATTAGTAATAATGGCATAACTACAAGTATCAATTGCAATAAAAAATACACTAGTTCACAGCAACAGTAACAAGTATTGGACACCGAAATCGACATACTTGGTGACAACAAAATCAGCTATGCTAGAAATCACACAGTTTAAAGGGACCGACAACTGCACACAACGTGTGATTAGATCCTGGTAAAAATAAAAGGACAGTGAAATATAGTGACAGATTCTAGCATCCTTTTCGCGTTGTGAGTAGGATTTATATTTTGAAATCGTGTTTAAAAGTAACAAAAAAAGGTATGTCGCGCAGTCTAGCGGAAGGGCCTTGAAGCTGGATTGTGGAGTCGATCACTTTTTGCTGTACGTAGTCACGTAGTCTCATGCTGTCATGCGAGCCATAATTAGTCCTGAAAACTAGAGTATGCATATTATTAGATGCGAAGTATCTTAAGGCGGAGCTCAATTCGGTGCTGGTGGTGTTGGTGTGCGGCGTGACCACCCTTACTGCGCATGCGCATACCCTCTCCACACACCCCCTCTCCCCGTTCCCTCTCCACTTCCCCTCTCCCACCCCCCTCTCCACGTTCCCTCTCCCATACCCCTCTCCCCTTCCCCTTTCCACTCTTCCTCTGAAACGCGGGCTAGACATGCCGAAATTCTCTCCTGCGCAACGCCACGATGAGCTCGAGCGCATGCGCGTCCCCTCCCCTTCTCCCTCCTCTCCTACGCTGCCCCCCTCTCGCCCGCCTGTCGACCGCGTTCCCCGCTCGCCCTGTGAGAATTAACGGCCAGGCTAGATGGAAGATACGACGCGCGTAGCGTACCTCTTCGCGTTCCACGACGCGAGGTCGGTAGCATGCCCAGCGAACGCCAACGGAACGCGATCGTGCAAGTGCTCCGGCTTCGCATCGCCTCATGGTCCCCTTTAGCGGGAGATTGCGTAATATTTATCAATATTCCCGCTCTATTCTGTGCTGCTTACGAGGTAAAAAGAGTTGCATGGTGAGAAGCGGCGCTGCCTTCGCGGTAACCAGTGGAAATGTCGAGACGCGGGGCATGCGCGCGGAGTGCACGCATGCACAGCAAACCTCCGCGCTCGAACACGAACGGCTCTCGCGCTCACTGTTTGCAGCATGGGTTGTCACGTATGTTTACCACTTGATATTCGCCGCAGATTGAAAAATTCTGATCACGAATGTTTCACGGCGTTCTCCATGTTACCTTTCCGTGATTGGACACACTCACCGGTAAGCTTTCCTTTGCGCTAAAGAAAATGGGCACCATAAAAATTGGTTGTCGGTCCCTTTACGCAAATCACTCGAATCACTAATGAACACCAGTGAATTGAGAAAAAGCATACATTTATCATGCACATAAAATGAGCTTTGCTGAGAAGGTTGCTGTATAGGCTTCTCAAATAGGCTGTCTTCTAGACAGCGTCGGTTCAGCCTCAGCACAAGACTCGCGAAAGAAAAAAGACTCTCTACCGCTGAAGGCGAACACAAATTCGTGTTACAGTGAATAAATACCGCCTTCATAGCCGGATTGCCCTGCAGCGTGATGATATCTCATCTCGGGTCATCCAGGTACCGAAACACTTCCGCCATCACGTGGTTTGTTCGGACGGTTCAGAAGCCGAAGTCGGTTCCCATCTTCGGAACCCTCAGCTGTCTGACCCGGTCGCCGCCGGGTCAGACGGCTGAGGATTCAGCTGCCCATATAGGCCGGCCATAATTACCTACGCGCAATGGAACCCAAAACAGCACAATTCAAACATTGGCTTCCTAAAATCGCGTTCTTTGTGGGTGAGAGTGTCTAAGCCCTCCCAAGTCGCTCCTGCCATCTCTCTAAACAGACGTGGAAACAGGCACGGCTGCTCAAAGCGCCCATCAGAAACTACAGCAAGCACTCGTCGCGTGGGCCGAAAGGGTCACTCTTCAATAAAGCTGTCACCACCACCGACGCTACCAGCACCCATTTCAGCAAGCCGCAACAGGCGAAGTCGGCTCCGGCGGTGGGGGAGCCTGGTACCACAAAAGACCGTTTCACGCTTGCAATCAATTTGGAACGCACCCTGACACGTTGGAGAGGTGGCTGAAAGCGCGACAAAGATAGCCGCCTTCTAGTCACTTCCGCTGCCACTACGGGAACTGCTTTTGGAAGTGCGCCGCTTTCAGAACTGAACGCACACGAAGCATTGTAAAGCTTCTGTTCCACAGTGGGAACCGCGCGGGCGGTGGCGAAGTAATGGCTCGCCCACCCTAAAAAAATTAGGCGTGCTGCACTGGCCTTGAGAGACAGCGACTTTCGTCGGCATAGGCCGACAGCACTGCCTCCGCGATTCTGCCGTCTGCGGCGTCGCGCTTTACCACATGGACCATTCTGTGCTTGAGGGGAAACGATCACCGCCTTATCTGTCGGCGACAGGCGGCACGCCTTTGCTTGTCCCGGCACAAAAAAACCGTCATCCCCCCGTTGGAAACCCGCCTCAACTCATTGACGACAAACAAAAATGTGACGAGATACCCGTGTCCTGCATAGTATCGCGACACAAACGATACATCGTAAAAGTATTTCACTACTGAGATACAAATACATTTTTCAAATGCATCTCGATACTGAAATACAAATACACAATGGTATCTCTGAAATAATATCGCGATAATATCGCGATACTCTTGTATCGCGATACCGCCCAGCCCTGCTGGTACATCACACCGCCACTTCCACGCTACCCCATCGCCTCACCACCCGGCCTCCACACAAGAGGCCCGAAGACCAACGCCAACCCCAGTGGGAGAGCCAGCTGCCTCGAGACCGCAGTCACCGAGACGGGCCAGGGTTGTGTGGACACCCCGATGGCCTATGCTCCCTCGAGGCCATGGCGCAGCACGCTGAAAACCCCGTGCCCCGCCAGACCGGAGGAGCCCGGACCATGCTGGAGAGGCTACCTGGAACGAAACACTTCGCCGACTCACTCCTCTCAGTCGCCACCAACGAGCTGAGAGGCGGGGCTCAAGGGGGTGCGGTCCGGACCACGGGGCTGGAGGCGCAGGCCTAATCTACCGCAGCAGTGACGGTGGAGGCCGCGACTGGGGAAGCAATGACGCAAGCGGGCACGGCAGCGGAGACCGCAACGCGGCCGGTGGTGGCTACTTCATATGCAGTGGCTACTTCGGAGGCAGCGGTGACACCAGTGGGGGCACCGGCGACACCCACGCCAGAGGGCCAACCGCAGGAGGGCACGGACATGGACCGATCTGTCCTAGCCTTCCTCGATGAGGAATAACAAAATATTATCTCATGTCTTGGTCTCAGTCGACCGAGGGCCTTCTTAAGGGGAGGAGGATGTGGGAGAGCACGCGCGCCCATTGCCTTTCCCCAAAGCTGGCGGGATTGCGGACTTGCAGAGCGAGCACCGTCGCCCCTTTCCTAGCATCCCCTTCTTTCCCGCCGCACCTCGCGCCAATCCTCGCTTCCCTGCTAGCGGGAGAGAGAACTCGCCCCTGCGAGGGAAACAACCCTCGCGGTGGTGAGAGAAACGAGAGGTGGATAAAACAGTCGACCAGGCAGGGAGACGGTCTCTTGCTCTGCCGACGTGTGCGGTCGGCACACGGACCACATCACTCCCACGACCCGACCATCGACCGAAGGAGTAAGCGTTACCCTTTGTTTTGTACTAGTGTGGACTATCCCTCTACGCGACATTTACGCGTTATTGCTAGTGCAGCAATAAAGTGTTGTTTGTTGTTCTAGCCTGTTGCCTTATTCGCCCGAACCCGTCGTAGCTGCGATGACTCGCGCTAGGTAAGGGGACGTTGACACGTGCACGGTACGCATGTTCGCGGCTGGAACCGGAGCTAGGCTTCTGCGCCAGCCGTGCATAGAGCGGACCCCTTCACCTCAGAAGTTTTCGAGCCGGGGTTTCGCCCCGCAGGCACTTTATAAATAGACGTCTTCATGGAAGTCACCTTCTACTGGCACCGTCGGCTGAGACGGCGGTGCGCGAGACGCGGCTTGAACGACGGCGACGACGACGCCGAGCCCGCTTGTGGCTCGCGAGGTATTGCCGGATCCTTGCCTCCTGGATCACCTTGACCTCCTCGTCAAACTCGCGTTCGGTAAGGGTGAGGCTGCGACAGAGCTTGCTCTTTCCCTTGGACTTGAAGGCGACGACGTCATTGCGCTTGTCGTACGGGGAGAGCTTCTCGATCGACTCTTCGGCCATGACGCAGCGGTCGTAGTATTCCTTCTGCTTGGCTCGTAGTTCCTTGACCTCGGCTGCCATTCGGTCGACGCCGAAGGCCTTGACCTTCTTGTCGAACACTTTGTCGAAATACTGGTACAGCTGCCAGTCGGCGGAGTTAAGCCGGAGGAGCTGTTCCTTGGTCTCGTTCGAAAGGTGTTCCTTGAAGGCACTGTACCTGCAAAAACAAGTGGGCCAGGTGACCTTTAAAGGGGTACGGAAACGAAAATTTTTGGTCGTTTTTCATCAAATGCAAGGACCAAGTCCTCAACAGCCTAGAAAATGTACTGGTAAGCGTGTGTGCACTCTGAAAAGTTAATTGCAACATGTTCCTAAAAGCTAGTTTCGGTTACTACTGCGCGTCACGACACGGTATGAGCTGTATGAGCTTCTCGTCACGTGCTCGCGCAAGATATCGTGACGTTTCCATGGCCGTTCCGCGGCGTGGCTGCGTTGGTGACGCACAAGCGGCCATTTTGATTGCTTTGGTGACGCGCAGGCGGTCATTTTTTATGTTTTGGTCTCTGACGCCATCACAACTAGTCATACTGGTGCGTGAAGTCACCAGAATTGACAGTGTACCTTAACGTCACGATTGTGTCGAAGTGCGCCATGAGAAAATTGTATATAATATCAAAATAAAACATCTGTATTTACTGAACACTTGCTCAGAGCCGTCTCTGTATAAGGAGATTTATATGACGGAATAAACTCAGATTCAAAAATTGGTGCCAGTACTATCGATGCAGAACTATCGGTAATTTGACTATCGACAGCATCGATAGTTCTTTTTTAAACTATCAATAGCGTAGACAAACTATCGATAGTACTACTATTGACAAATTATCGATAGTGCAGTCCGTAGTACCATGGTTAATATTCCTAACGATATTACTGCCACGCTTGTTTATTTCTTTGTTTTGATGCATTCGGGTTTCACCCACAAAGACTGTTCGCAACGTTTGAGGCAAACCGCGCCGAATGTGTTTGAGAAGCTGCACGATTGTTTGAGATCATTCTGTTAAGATTACGCGCCGGACGCAAATAGTCAAGTTTATTCGACAGCTTACGCGAGCACCAGCGATAACGCTGGAAGGTTCGATGACTGATCTATAAAAGACGACGCGTTCCACCGATGATCAGATTACTCGAAGGCCGACAACTGTTCTCGCCGCTATCAATGCGCAGCGTGCATCGCTTGTATTTTGAGTTTTGATTTTCTGGGTATAAGTTCGCACAAATGAAGAGCTCCGTATCTCTCACTCTTGTTGCAGCGTTCTTCACCGTCATGACCACGTGACAATACTATTGATAGTGGTGTGAATAATGATCCTGTTACTGGCCGGCCATACTGCCAAAATATTTCAGATAGCCTACTATCAGCTTCGCTTAATTTATGAGCAATTCTTGGCGACAGAAATAAATTATTTCCGCAGGGAAAATGGTTGAATATGTCCATCAATAAATTCACATCTAAAAGCAACCAGTTACACCTTAAAATAACAAACTTAGTTCATATTTTTTTATTTTGAAATCATAAATAGCATTATAAATTTGAAGCCGCGCAGTTCCACTACATGTAACACCTTCCTTTCCGCTACAGCTGTACAGTTTGACTTTATGGTCATGTATTAGCAAAGCACTCAGGTGAATAACCCAAGAATGTCAACATTATTGCTCGTCAGCCTGCTCCTCTGGCTGCACTATGTACCACGCGGGCCGGGAAACCAAGTTTATTCTGCAATGAGTTCGTGCTGTTGATCTTATACTATCGATAGTATTATCGAATTTTTTACTATGGATAGCGCTATCGCTAGTATTTTTTACCATCGATTGTTCGAGAGTGACTCAGCTATCGATAGTACCATCGATAGTTCTGCATCACTAGTCAGTACTTCTTTAAGCGACGTGGCAGATCAATTCTACGAAAGTCCGCAAGGTAGAGTGGTGGACGGCTCGCGAAGGAAAAAAAATCAAGAGAATTCACCGTAGAAAAAAAGATGGTTGATCCCTCTGCCATAGGAATCGGTATAACGCGAAAGTGAAACGTGTCGTCACAGAAGTAGTCGTTTATGGCGCATTGGTATATGAGAGCTTGCAGAATGTCTACTGTTTGGCAGATATAGCATCGCTTGATGTGGACGCAATCACGTTGACGCCTAGTGGCACATCTCTGTACCGACGTCTAACGCCCATGATCATGATTTAGCCCTTGCGGTAACTAAAGTTCTTAACATATACGTGGACACCGCATATGATGAGTCCCGCGCAAACATGGCATCAACAAGTACATAACAAACACCGATACTCGGTATGCACTCCAAAGCATCGTGAAACGCGAAGATAAACGCTACGCGCGTCGTGTCTTCTCTCTAGCGTGGCCGTTGGTTTTCACAGGGCGAGCAGGGAACGCGGTACGACAGCCAGGCGAGCGTCGGAGAGCTATTTTTCGATATGGATAGATGCTATGAGCGAGGCTTCGGCTAAATCCATCACCTCGCGGTATGTTAAAGCGTTGACGAAATTAAACTTGTATTGGAAACGCGCCGAATGGGATGGTCGTATGAACGGCAAGTTTTTTTTTTCGAGCCTTGTGGCGCACATGTCACCGCTCCGGTATAAAGGGGACGCTCACAGCATCTATCCATCCATCCATCCATCCATCCATCCATCCAAGAGCACTGTGATAGGAAAGCGTGAAAGATAAAAGGCGCGTTCATGTAGCCTCCTTTATGTGTTTAGCGGTAGCTTAGTGGGCTAAACGCCCGCCAGCGATCGTCGCAGACCGAGAGGTCATGGGTTTGACACCTGTCAACGGAACTTTTTCTTTGTTGTTTTTTTTCTTTGCCATCTGATGTCGTTGATTTTGCTGACGCATTTCCGTGACGGAAATACGTCATGAAAGTCTTGGTGGACCCCGGAATAAAACACTTTTGTGTTAAAAAGTAGACACACAAACCACGGACACAAGAGAGGCGTATGAGCACACAGTCCTTTTGTCAATCGAAGGGTCGCACTATGGCGGAAAAGAAGGTAGATATCAAACTTATCTGCATCATGCTCAGAAACTGCAGGGCCACACGTCATCTGGCACACGTGCACGCACGACCACCAATTACTTAGATAGATAGATAGATAGATAGATAGATAGATAGATAGATAGATAGATAGATAGATAGATAGATAGATAGATAGATAGATAGATAGATAGATAGATAGATAGATAGATTCTATCTATCTATCCATCCAGCCATCTATCGATACACCCATCTGTCGTTCCGCCCAAGCAATGTTGTGTTTCCATGCATTCTCAGAAAAAAGGGACGACAAAGTGAAACAAGGGTGTGCGCATGTCTCGTTTCACTCTCTCCTGCTTCTTTTATCAGTAGCGCAACCATTCTGCTCACACAAAGTACGCAAAGCGAGAACTGTCCAACCAATCGTGGACGCATACCTCGAGTTCATCTTCAGCGCCACCATGTCCGTGGTGTTCCAGCAGAGCAAGTGCTTGAGGAGGACTAGGGACTCGTCCAACCTGTCGGCGAGCATGACCAAGTGGAATACCGATGCGATCTTCTTCACGAACTTGGCGACCGCCTGCTCGGAGTCAAAGGGCCCTTTGAAGCCCAGGTCGAAAGACATCTGGTTCAGCCCGACGCGGTCATTGATCTCGCGGTGTCGGGACAGGTAACCCGTCAAGTTGCGGTTTCGCGCGAACATCGTCAGGTTCCTCTTGAATATCTCGCTGAGATTGCAGTACGAGTACAAGGACTCGAACAGGGAGTCCGGCCTGCGGGGTTGAACGATTGGTGGGCTGTAGTGTTACGCAAGTATGCGATGACGCCACTGCTGAAAACTTACACCAGCAATGAAACACTTGGTTATTGCAAAAATCCCGGCAGATCCCACGCAATGAAGGAACCGGTTTTATGCGAAGCAGTCACCGAGTAGCTGCCTATGCTGCATTTTTTGGCATTGAGCCAAGCCTTACGAGCTGGATCGACATGCTTGTGTAAATGGAATGGTTGCGTCGACATCGTGGGCATACCCATGCACGTCGACCTCGCTGGCGCTTATGGTCACATAGCAAAAAAAAAATCGGGAGCCTTTACTTTGTTGGGGAAATTCGGGCATCCGAAGCTTGGCGTGGGCGTGCCGGACGTGCTGCTTTGCTTTCTTTTTGCAAGCGCACTACTGCTCCAACACAGCGCCTAGGCTCGAGTGACGCGGCGAAACGAGACTTAACTTCTACAAAGCCTCCGAAATCGGCCCACCTTTGATCGATCGACGACGTCAGTCGATGACGTGTCATAACGTCATCGCTTCATCGGAGGAGTTCATGTGGTTTCTTTCCTGCTCGCCGATGGACGCCACAAATCGACCAAGTGTTCCTCTCACAGCTCCGATGTAATAATGCTGCGTTGTTGGTTGAACACTGTCAACGTGCGGCACAACCATCCTGCAGCCGCTCACACTTACCCCTTCCGGTTTGTCCTGAGAGTTTGCCTAGAGCGTTTGTCCACAAACTTTACGAAAGAGTTTGCCCGAAGTATTCGTCCGCAAACTTTACGGAGTGTTTATCCGTAGAGTTTGCCCGGAGTGGTCGCCTGCAAACTTTACGGAAAGTTTGTCGGTAGAATTTGCTCGGAGTGTTCGTCACCGATCTTTGTCCACGTCAGTGCATCCTCTATAACTTTCAGTGCCTGGTGGACGGGGGGGGGGGGGGGGAGAGAACAACAGGCGCGACCGTCGGCGCGAGTACAACCGCTCACCGCCAGGCGCCGCCACCCAAACAGGGTTTCGCGGTCTTTCACCGCTTTCGCATTCTGCCCGCACATCACTTGCGCAGGTGCAGCTGCTAGTTTCGTTTCGCGATTTTCTCGACTTCAGAGATTCTTGAGATGCTGATAATTATCGGTAGAAGCAAGGCCTACGCGACCGCTAAGCTCTTCAGCTCGCTCGCAACAAACACACAAGACTTGGCAAAACTCGCAGTTGCTGACTTGGCACTTGGCCGCGGAGCAAGTTTATACAAAACCCGATACAAAATCAGTCTACGTTCCACCATTAACCAAATCCAACTGGACCAATTTGTTGTCCCAGTTCAAAATATCTCGTGAAGTATTAACCCAACGTGAAGAAAAAGGCGTGCTGTTTCTCTGTCCAGGATCCAACCTGCTGCCTAGGAATAAATCACCAGGTGACAACGAAAAAAATCTTATTGGAAGAAAGCAACCTTTTTCGCAGCCTTACATATACTGGCCCGCTATTAAAATATTGGCGTACCAAAAAAATAAATATAAAATCTAGCAGAAACAATGCTGCAGGCTGTTGCTCTGTGGCCCTTTGTCTGATATACGAGATATATGACGCCAAGGAATCTTTTTGCAGCTTTCTTAACTCCAATTTGTACTTTTCCACAGTCTGTTGCAACCTGAGTGCCTGGTTCCTCAGGTCCTTTTCTTTCCTTTTCCATTTGGCTTTTTCTGTGGTCAGCAAACGTGACACTTACCTGCTGTCGACTTGAATACCTCGGTCACATGCAGGAGGCTTGAGCACACCTTTCTTATCATGCGTAACATCATCCCGCTGATCGGTTTGGCTGACACCATCGGCGGAGTCCATGGGCTCTGGTTCCTCCCATTCAGGTTCCGGTGGTGTGGGTGCAGCAGATGGCAACAGCCCAGTAGCGCCGCTTGTCGCATGACCGCTCCCCAGTCTCAACGGAGCACAAGCTCGCTTTTCAATGCTTGCTGTACTTCGTTCAGCGCTTCCTTTTGGCTTCGAGTGTTTGGGGTAATCTTCAAAAACTGAAGGCACTGCACCTTTCTTCAACCGTCGTCTCTTTCCTTCAAGAAAGTCTTCGACGCGAAAATGTCGGCTGCATACCTTCGTGCAACAGGACGTTGCATTTGGCGACCAGCCGTCCCGTCCAATAGCGGCAAACCACTTCTCTCGTACGTCGGCGGCAGCAGGAATTTCGTGGAAAGTAGTCCAGGCACTGTCTTTTTTTTCGTCCGACTTGCACAGCGGCATGCAGCAGTACGACATCGCATATCATGCAAGCTACGTGGTCACGACAAAGGATAAAAAAAATCTTTCATCGCATTCAACTCGCTAAACCCAACCGCACGTGTCAAGGCACAGCAAAGCAAACAAGCGCTCTAGGCCGCGCCCGCACCAGCACTACCGGCACAGCGCCCGACCCTGTTTGCACAGCGCCACCACGCAGTGGCGGCGAGCGGGGGAAACGCAAGCGCCGACGGCCGCGAGAGGGTGTTCTACCGGGCACTGAAATTTATAAAGGAGGCACTGCCACAGTGTTTGTCCGCCGTTTTTAGGGAGATTTTGTCCGTATATTTTATGGAGGGTGTGTCCCACAGTTAAAGGAGAGTCTGTTCAGAGAGTTTGCCCGTAAACTACACGGAGAGTCTGTCCAGAGAGTCTGCACGCGAACTTTACAGAGAATTTGCTCATATAGTTTGTCCGCAAACTTTGCGGCTGTTGCGGATTACCGGTGGCGGAAACGTGAGCGGCCGGAGTGATGGCGCCGTCTGATGGCTCGGAACTCAACCAGACAACTGAATAGCTAATTTGGAACGGCATAAGGTGGACATTTGGTAGGGATTGTCGGTAGATTCAGTAATGAAGTTTACTTCGCAATCGGTGTATATTTTCGGCAGCGGTGGAACCGGGAACATGTCGCCTTTTAGAACTTTTTTTTTCAGCAAAGGAACTTGTCGAACACACACAAAAAAAGAGTATATAAAAATTATTTTTCGTTATGCGAAGCGTCACAACATACCGCTAAGAGCGTTAACGAGCCTCCAAACCACCCAGAGGTCGAAATTGAATTGTGGTGTCGCAGTTGTGCACGTGTCCAAAGGAACACGTAGACACGAGAATTTTCGAAATTGTTCTGTAATAACGGCGTTACACGTGTTTGATGACCGAACTGTGGCCCTCGCTCGTTTCGCTCTTTCCTTCGCTATGTTCGTTGGCTCGTCTCTCCTCCTCGCAGAGTGTTCCTCCTCGCCGTGCGAGGAGGATAAGCAGGGAAAGCGCACCTGCAGCCAGAGTAACGTTTTCTTTTGTTTTTGTTTTCTGCTGCCGACATGAGCAGATTCTCCTGGGGACGTCACAATAACGCTGAGGATACCGAAAAGCCCGGAGAGGAGCACGCATTTTTTTTTCGCGTCCGCCCCACGTAGCGCTGCCTCGTTTGGCACTGTTGATCATGACGACACTCTGTACTCGAAGAAAACTATCGGAGGTGGTTTTGGGACCTTTTAAGTAGCCCAATATTCCGGAAACGCCTTTGCGGAACCCGGAATGCACGATACAGCTCTGTACACTTGAACATATTGAAAACCGTGCAAATTACGACACATACAAGAGGAGATTGAAGCACACACACCGCAGCGCTGATTTGATAGTGCAAGCACACTTATATACTGACAACCTGTCACCCATGTGAGCACTTCACATATTCTGGATCTAAAAAAACAAGCATGAAAATTCCAGGCACTACCACGAGAACAGCCGCATAAAGAATTGCTATGGTCCTTTCAACCTCCTATTGTCCGTGTCGTAGTTTGCGCTGTTTTCAATATGTTCAAGAACTATTGCCAATTATAACCTAGCTGTCGATTCTTGTACAAACTCTCTAAAGTCACCTGCGCACGATGGTGACGTAGACGCTGTCCGGCGGCATGAGCGCGTGCACCTCCTCGTCGTTGTAGCGCGTATGGTGCGTGAGGATGTTGTACGTCATGTTGTACCGGCTGATGTCGGCCACCAGTCGGCGGCTGAACATCTGCGGGTGGCCGATGTAGTGGGTGGAGGGAGACTTGGGCAGCACGAAGTTCAGTCCGTGCTCGGTTCCGTACCGCAGGAAGATGTTCATCACCGTCGAGCTGGCGCACTTGTGCGTCTTCAGGAAGACGATGTTCTTGCGTGGCACGCACGACTCGGAGGCGTTAGCGGCGAGCAGCGCCTGAGGTGCGTACATCTCCAGCAAACGCGATCTGCGAATACAAAGCGCACGGTGAGAGGTATATGACAGCTATACGGCTCCTGAAAAAACAAATGGATCGTCTCCGCCGCCTACCCGAAATCTTAGAGTTTCCTACAATGTAATATGATCTGTTACGACCAAAGAATACCCACTCTATGTCAGTCGCTCTAATTTCCAAACCTTTGCGAACACCGTCGAAAGTACACATTCCCCCTGCTTTGTCTCTCTTGCTTTGTCTTTTGTTTGTCTCTCTTGCTATAAAATAAGCAAAAGGTGTAGCGTCGCTTTTCTGTCAACTTAATAATAGCGTACGTGCGGCTGCCACGAACGTCAAATAAATGACGTAATCGTTCGGTGCCAAATACGTACCTGGTGGTGACGAACACGATTCCGAGAAGAGACAAGCACAGGAACACCATGCAGGTGACCAGCGAACGATGGAAGTGGCGAAGCATCGCGACCGGACCGGAAAAGTGCGCAGAACAGTGGATGCAATGCTGTTAATAGATAATGTTTAACGAAATGAATGAGCGCACATACTTCAAGGAATCAGGGCATAGCGAAGATGTCCTGTCGTACTTGGCGCTGTTCCTTGAAGTATGTACAACCAACCAGCCCAGCTATCCGCACTGCTGTAATTAAATAATTGATTAATCAATCAATTAATTATTTCTTTCATGAATGAATGAATGAATGGATGAATGAGCAAGCTATGACCCTGTCCTTGCCCGCCAGAGGTTGTTGGTCTTAGTCTAGAAAACCTCTGCTACTTGCTGTGAAAGTAATACTTAGCAGATTTGCATATAAAGTATGCATGGGCCAAGAGCAGCGTCGGTGGACCTATGAAGGCCCGCAAGCAGGTCTGGGCAAAGATGCTCTGAAATTGAATCACGATAGGATACAAGACACTCGGGCAAGGAGTATTTGAGATACAGATTAGAGCAATGCACGGGTTCGGGCCTACCCGGAAACCCGGGCCTGACCTGGCCCGTGGGCCGGGCCGGGCCGGGTAAAGTAGCTTTCAGAGCGGGCCCGGACCGGGCTCGGGCCTGAAGCTCCGGGCTTAGGGCCGGGCCCGGGTTTGAGGTGACGGGCTCGGGTCGGGCGGGCTTGGTATCTGTTCGGTTCTTAAAAAGACACTATGCTGAAGCACTGAATCGTTTTAGACTGACGAAGTGTACTCTAAGAACTCGAATGTCATTCATTTCGCCGTCATATCTTTATTATCAGACGAGAAAATGAAGGTCAAAATTCCATTTTTTTTTAATTTCGCGCCGAAAGTCCGAGCATGACGTCACGGATTTCAAATTGTACTTGTTGTATTTGGGGGATATTGGTTCTACAAAATTTGCCGACACTGGGTATGTTAAGTCAATGGCCCCTTCAGAGGTCAGTGTACCTCATTTCTAGTGATTAGGAACTACGTATGCCTCATTAGACGCCGTCAGAAACTAAGATGTCACGGCGTCTGCTGCGCAAATTTCGAGGGCGCGTCGCCACCCGCATTTATCTTTTTGCGCGTTTTCTCGCTTACCAAGAGTTTTGTCCCGGCGAGCGTGGTGGTTTAGAAACTGCTAAATAGTAATTTACTGATAATAGGAATTTTTTTTTTCTTTCTAAGTGCCCCTTGTTCCACATACGTTGTGCACACATATATGTTTCACATTTTCTCTCTCGAAAAAAAAAACACTTTTTATGTGCGGCAAGCTATTTAGAGAAATTTTATTAGGGAAAAGTACTGAACTTGTCTTGCTCCTTGCATATGGGGCTACTTGGTTTATCTTAAACGGGTGAGCTAAGTAGGTATACCAGGTGCTTATATAGTTACCATGTCGTTATTCTGTGTTTTGTTTGCATTCGTTATCATTTTATATCCAAAATGCTAATGGGGGGAAGGGCTAGGTCGTATCAGATGTCACCTAACGTTGCCATTTAAAAGAAGAGCTTTCGAATATATCACGTAAGGGTCGTTTATGAAGGGTGTTTGGCGGCAGGATTCCAACAACATATCGAAACCTGTCTTCAACATGACTAAAATCTGGACGCCTATTTTGAAATATAGAGTTTTGTCTCACGGTTAGATATCAACACATGGTAGCCGCAGGGGATGCCTCACGACAGCAAAGCTGACGTGAGGCATGGGACGAAGACAGTCATGTGCGGGCCGCGCGCCTCTAGGGAGAGGCCCACGGGCCGCGTGTTTTGGTCCCCTGCGCTATACAGGTATAGTGTGAGAGCCACATGATAGTGCCGCAACACCGTTTGAATGTGCAGGAATAGCATAGGTTCAAACAGCATAAGGCTTGAGGCAAAATATATTTACTTGACGGAATATCACGCTTGAAAAAAGGCAACTACGCATTCCGCGCCGGGTGATGTCCCTTTACCTCGTAACATATGCATCCAATGAGTAAGCGCCGAGAAGCTTATTCAAGCCTTTATTACCAACTGTAACGAACACCAAAAATAGATCGAAATCGCTTCGTCCACCACCTGCCAATCCTACCCGCGTATTCCAGCAATAACCTTCTACCAGTACAACATCGTTAGGAAAGCATAGAGCATTATGACATAGAAAAAAAATCGCCAGGTCTGCGCAGAAACGCAGCACAGTCACAGTGAAAGCTGGAGGAGCGGCCTTTCTAGAGCCCGTAATCGACGCTCTTTAGGCAACTAATACAAGCACACATGCAAGGTACCCACTACGCAATAAATAATCGTAACTTTCATGAAGTAGGCAAGCACCCACTGTGCCATTATTCGTCATTCTGCGGAGAAGTATGGTACCCGCTACACATTATGTAAGACATTATGGGCACTTTGTGCTGTGGCTGATGGCAATGAAGAATTATGGCTGAATCTTCTGTAATGGGTTGGCAGCAATGAACGACCCGGTCACTCGTTGCGCAATTCATATTGTGCTACGCCTGGTTGTTATTTCACTCTTCTACGGCGCTATATCACATATGTTAACACGATTGCTTGCCCGACATGAGACCTGTATGGGCATTTTTGCGAGAAGTTTCAAGCACCAGCGTTGCCCTGTGGTAGAATACTTGACTGCTATGCAGCGGGGCCCGGCTTCAAATCCCATCCGTTCCTAGAACTTGTTTGTATGTTTAGTTTTTCTTATTTCGCGCGAGAGCGGGTACGGGCAGCGGCGGGAGCAGCGGACAACTACGGCGCCAAAAGCGGCTCTTGTGATGTCATAACAGCTTGTGATCTCATAACATAAAGGCCCGAAACACCATCACAGTGTCACCAGAGCCGTGGCCGAGCGCACAGAGTGGCTGCGTACCAATGGTTAGGTAGGTGGTAGGTGGAAGCAAAGAATAACACGCACCGCCGGTGGTATCTGTCGCCCAGGTTGATGCCTAGAAATTTTATTCTCGTCTCGTTTCATTTTTTTTTTCTTATTCCGCGCGATAGTGGTTACGGACACCGGCGGCGGCGGACAATTACCCCACTGCCGTTGTTATCTGATAACAGCTTTCGCTGTAAAAAAGAGCGCGGTGCAAGCGTGCATAACATACACTGCTGAAAACTGCCAGAAGCAGCCCTCAAAGAGGAGCTTTATAGGTGATACTGAATAGTGTCACGACGTTCGGGAACGATATAAATGAAAGGATAAGCTGCACAACTACGTTCATTCTGCAGAGGTCCAAAAAGACATCCTAAATTTGCTGAACAACGATTGCCGACACCTTCACAATTCGCAAGCCAGATGTGCACCCCTGCGGAAAGCGCATGCAGTGCGAGAAACTTTAGCGTGGCAGGATATGTGATGCATCGTTGGATGGCGTGCTTAACGCCGGAATCTCTAGATAATTTGATTTTTAAGACGCGAAGTATCTTATGGCGGAGTTCAATCCGGTGGTGGTGGTGGTGGTGGTGGTGGTGTGCGGCGTGACCACCGGCCCTAACTGCGCATGCGCATACCCTCTCCACTCCCCTCCCCTCTCCCCTCGTCGTCTCCACTTCCCCTCTACCCTCCTCCTTTCCACTCTTTCCCTGAAACGCTAGCTAGACATGCCGAAATTCTCTCCTGAGCAAGGAGAGAATTTCGGAATTTCAGCATGCCGTAGGAGAGGAGAAATAGGGGGAAGCGTAGGAGAGGAGTGGGCGATACATGTCACGTACTGTCGCAGCGCATTGTCTTTAGGGAGCCTTCATGTATGCACGCCCCCTCCGTTTTTTAAAACTGCTTATGGGAGAGGGGAAGGGGAGAGAGTGAGTGGAGAGGGGTAGAGGACATGGTGAATGGTGAGGGGGAGTGGAGAGGAGGTGTGTGGAGAGGGTATGCGCATGCGCAGTAAGGGTGGTCACGCCGCACACCACCGCCACCACCACCGGACAGATACTGCCGTTTACTGCCGGCTGCCGGGAGATACGCCGGACAACGGAGACGTGACAAGGTTAGACTAAGAGGAGCTACGCCCCTAAAAACGCCAGACCTGCGCTGAGACCGCAGCACAGTCACAGCGAAAGCTGGAAGAGCGGCGTTTCTAGAGCCCGTTGTAAGCTCTCTTGGGGCTACAATACAAGTACACTAGAAAGGTACCCACTACGCCATAAATCACAATTTTTGTGAAGTTGGGAAGCACCTACTAAGCCATTATTCGTCATTCTGCAGAGAAGCGAGGCACCAGCTACACGTCTGTAAGGCATTACGTGCACTTTGTTGACGCGACGACTGGTGACGATGAAGAGTTATGGTTCAGCCCTTTGTAATGGGTTGGAAGCTTTAAATGGCCCACCAGTTATGCAATTTGCATGGGGTGACGCCCGGTCGCTCTTTCCCTCTCCCGTCATGCTGTATAACATACGTTGACGTGGGAGAGAGACAGGGGGGGACGAAGAACTTTACTGAGACCCCGAGGAAATGAATCATGCGCTTATGGGCTTCCCTGGCGACCAATACAAGTGCACTTGCGAGGAACCCACTATGCTATAAGTCATTGTAATTTTTGAGAAGTAGGGCAGCAGGCACTTTGCCATTTTTCGTCATTCTACGGAGAGCCGTGGTACCTGCTAAACGCATGTAAGGCATTATGCGCACTTTGTTGATGCTGTGCCTGATGACGATGAAGAATTATGGCAGAGCCCTTTGTAATGGGTTGGAAGCATTCAACAACCTACACGTTGCGCAATTCGCATTGTGTGACGCCTGGTTACAGAATTCGCGTTGTGCGACGCTTGGTGCTTATTTTAGTCTTCTACCACGCTGTATTGCATATGCTAATGTGGTTCCTTCACGACATGAACCCTGTATAGGACCCTTTTGCAAAGCAGTTTCAAGCACCGGCATGGCTCAGAGGTTGAAGACTGGGCTCTCACGCAGAGGACCCAGGTTCGAACCTCGTTCCATCCTGGAATTTTTTTCTTATTTCGTTTTTTTTTCTTATTTCGAGCGATACTGGTTACGGACACCGGCGGCGGCGGCGGCGGCGGACAACTACGGCGCCAAAAACGGCCGGTGAAATGATCTCATTATAGCTTTCGCTGTAAAATACGGATGAAACACGTCGTGGTAGCCGGCTTACGCGAAAATACTGCGGATTCGACGAAAGCGTCTTACAACGGTCGCGCATTTTTAAGCTGCTCTCCCCCATGGGGGGAAAAGGCGCGCCCTATTCTTCCTAAACTCGCCTATATGGTAAGTCGCGGGCGGTAGTGTTTGCACGTGGCGGGACTATGAGGGGTGAAGAATTCGCAGGACGCATGTCGCAAACTTTCACTGCACAGGTGCAAGGAGGACTCTCTGCTGTTGCGATCAAGAAAATAACGCTGGAAAAGATCAATTTGTATTTTATTGTGTGCTAATATTGCGCCATGAAAATTTGAAATTTAGTTCACAAATAAGCTTCGTAGAATTTCTTGGCAGTTACGCCCGTGTAAATTTCTGACGGTCACTTTAGCTCTTGTTGTGTATTCCTCCGCGCCGCACTTTCTTCCTCAGAATTTCTCACCAGCGCCACGAATGCGGATCGAGTTCGTCACTTGCGATCTCTTTTGCTCTGATTTCGTGGACAGCGAGTACTGCGATTTACGCAGGCTATTGGGAAAGTGTAAAGAACCTACTTCGCTTATGTGCTTCAATTGTGGCCGTACATGGAAGTTTGTTTCGGCAGAACGGTTGTTCATCAGACCCAGCATCGCAACTTTTCTGCGGAAAAATGGACTCCTCAGCCTGCATGCGAGGCTCCATCGCAGCTTCATTTCTGCAAATCTGCAGAGACAGGTACCGTCACCTTGATGTGCCAACAACATTTTCTGTATTTGCTGGGTCTCCAAACCACGCGCCTCTGCTGATTATCTTTGAAGATATGTTTGTCATTTTCACTGCCTTCGTACGTTCTATTCGAAAGTTATGAAAACTGAAAAAAAGTATTGTGCGTTGGATGTTTTATCATTATGCAACTACGTAACTATAGACCTTATGCAAAATTGCTGCCATCTGTCGGAGGTTTGACGAAGCTACCGATTCGGCGCCATGTTGGAGGCTTGTGTCTGAATCGTATTGCTGTCGCTGCTATAACATCTTGCTTGTATCTACTTTTGATAGTACGGAATCGGGGTATAAAACTGTCAGACGACTGTGTAAGGGACTGTACACGTTACCGGTATTTCCTACTTATTACGTTGACAGTTATTACATGTAAAGAACTGCCTCACAACGAGAAGAATGTACATGTTTGTCACCGGGTCGCATGTAAGCCTGTCGTCGTTGAGAATGAAGCTTTGCGCAGGATTATAAATTTTGTCTGCCCGTTTCGAGTGTAGGGACTAAAGCGTTGTTAGCTATCTGAGCGTCATGCGTGCAGTGTAGGATGGTTGGGAGGAGGCTTTAGCGCGTGACACGGCTAGGCACAGCGATGACGGTAAGAAAGTGCTGTTGACCCATTTCAAAGCGTATTTCATAAGGGATAGCCTATGTCGACCTGATGTGTTGTGCATCTAATTTGAAATAAAACGTTGCCCTCTTTTTTATTTTTTGCAATAAAAATATTTCGCCGCTGCAGTCGCCGACGTACGTTACGTATAGAATTACCGCACGATTAAAATGTCAAAAATTTGGGAGAAAACGGGTATTGGCTCTTCTTAGGGTAGAAGTTAACAAAAATAGTAAGGGGCGGTCAGGAAATCCGGGTCTTCCTCTCAATTTGGCAGTGAGAGCACATGAAATGCTTGAAAAACACGCATAGTGTAGCAATACGCGCACGAGGCATTCGAAAATGAACTACAAACAACACGCTCCAGTGCACACGGTCCGTTCGCTGAGAATCGATGACGCGCACGAGCTACCTGTCTAACATGTAGTTGTTATCGCAATGTAATAAACAAAGTAATGTTGTCAGCAGCAGCGCAGGCATGCGCGAGTAGCCGCGATGCAGCTTTGAAGCTCGTACACGAAGCGGGTTTGTCTGGGCCTGCAAGCACACGGCGCGAAAACTGTCTCATTTCGGCTTGACACAAAATAGTGTTCTCTGATGAGTGCTGATGCTGTCACATACCGCATCTATTATGAACGGCGAACGTAAACACGACGTTAGTCGTAAGCAGTAGCCAGAGCAACAGAACGATCTGCCGCTTCTAGTCGGCCGCAAGGAAAGCTAATAACATATGGAGGCTAGTTTCCTGCAAACCTTTTTTCAGCATCCCAATTTCCTCAATCTGAGCAACACGGCGCAAGAAATTATGCCGGCACTGCCGTTCCTATCAGCCGCCACACGTTGATACGTACGCTCCGTGTGTGCACATGCGGAGCGCGCGTAGCCTTCAACATGGCGGAAATGCGCACGGCGGCCGGTAGATGGCAGCTGATTTTGCATAAGGTCTATTGTGGTTTACATTATTAAACCGTCCTCTTCTAGCTATTTTATTTTTTATGACAAGATTTTCTGTCTTTTTTGTATTTCATACAGGCAGGCCTCGCCCTGGTTATTCGGAAACAGGCGCTACGCCAACTAAATGATGGCATTCGTCTCTATTGGAGTTTTCGTAAAAATAAATACAGATGTTAACAGATCTGTGTTTTCCATTTTGGCTTGAACACTTTACAGAACACCGAAGGTCAGCTGCAGCTTACACAATGAAGAAATCATAACGTCTGCATCACTGTGCTTGTGCGTGTATGGTGTCATTCATGTGATAGTGTGCCCGTGTACTAATTTGTGACTTCTCTCCCAGTTTTTACCTTGTTCGTAGGATTGAACCACTGAAACATCAGCACACGCCAGGAAAAGTTCTCGCTAGAGCAATGTCTTGAAGGCGGCATGCAGAATTTCTTTCATGTTCGGCACAGTAAATTCGAATGATCAGCCTTATAAATGCTTAAAAAATACACTGATAGCATTTAACGTATATAATTGGGTACCGCTTCTAAAACATAATATTTAAGTGGCTTACTTTCAAGAAATGTCGCAAATAGCCTACTATCCTAAACGCGGAGGAACTCAGCCACCATTTCTGACAATTGCGTAACGCGCTTGCATACCAGGCGCTTTTGAGTGAACACAATAAAGGTTGATTATCCACTCCCCTAAACTGTTTCAGTTGAAACTAAGTACACACAGTCAATAGCTGGTCAATAGTTCCTTTTGAAAAAGACGCTAAATTTACACGCAAAAAATGATTTTCAATAGAAACACCGTGGCCAATATTCTTGTGTAACTCAATAGAAAATGTCAATTAGCGCTCAATTTAAACACAATACATCCTATTGAGAAAAGTCAATTTAATTAAATCTCTATACGCTTTTTTGTAAGGCTTCTTCCTGTATCTTGCTGTGGCAAGGTACTACAATGCTGAACACAGATGTTACATATCCAGAAGACGCGTGCACGATTGCATTTGTCGTTGGAGCATGTTGTAAGTTTCAATAAAGGGCGCAATGAAAATAAATTGACAGCGTTCTGTTCTCTGTCTCCTCTTTTTTTATTCACTTCGTATCGAAACTGAACTCATGCTACAAATCACTTTCCTCGCTGCAATATCTGCTGCAAAACGCTCTTGATGATCCCCATTGCATTTGCAAAATAAAAAACAAAACAGTTACAGTATACCATTTCCGAGCAAACATTCATTCTACCCAGTATGTCCACTGAGTTGTTTCCACCATGAGCCCTTTTTTACATGAAATTACCGTAGTTAAAGTCGAATTGTTAGCGAAACATTCGCCATCAAAGCTTGGATATTTGCTACTTAACACTTCGCTGTAGATTCTATGTTCTGGCAACACCACCTATATTACTGGATCGGGCCTCTGTCGGGCCTGCTCTGCCGTCGGGCCGGGCCGGGTAGGCGAAATTTTTGCTCGGGTTCGGGCCGGGCCCGGGTCGCGCATTGAATCACCGGGCCGGGCTCGGGCGGGTAAACTTGAACGAGTTCCGGAGCCGGGCCGGGCCCAGGCCGAAAATCACGGCCCGTGCAGTGCTCTAATACAGATACAAAATACTTCCGGAGTTATTGTAACCGATACGATACTTCCGAACTTTATCTTAAGATACTTCGATACATCTGCAAATTCGCTACTGTACATCTGTATAATAAAGCAGCAACGGCCTATATACAAAGGCGTTTACTTGAAAATTTCGTAACTGTGACCAATTTTGTTTATTTTTAATGAAAGATCGGTTTGTATCCCGAAAGTTTTGTCTCTTACTCAAAGCATGCCAGTTTCATTCCGAAACTTATTGGGATTTGCTTGACCGCTTAACATGACAGCTCTTTATAGGCTGCGCTGACAGTGGTTTTTGCTTGACACTTTTGTAATTGATGGCTGTCGCTGCTTTACTTGGCCGCCAGCTCGCGGTTTGCCATCTGCTTGCAAGAATGTCGTTTAGACACCTCTGCACATGGCACAAATACCGCTTGGCAGTCGTACCTTGTCCGCATGCGTATTACCGTTTTTGTTGTACCGCATCACCAGACAGATGTAGAGTACACGCCACGACAGAACGGCCGGGAAAAAGTGGGCATGGTCGAGCAGCAGCTATGCAGTCGACTAAGAACCCGTTCTTACTTCTACTCCAGTTGCTGACGATGCTGGCTACCGCCCCCTGCCAAGAAGCTCAAACGGACGGCTTTCACCTACCTTCGAAGGGCGCTTTCAATTGGAACGACACGGCGAGGTTTTCCTTGCGGTGCCTCACGTCACGGTAGCAACTTGTTCAGCGCGGACAGGCCAACGCGTCTGCAGTCTTCTTCTTCTTCTTCTTCTTCGGCTTGGGATTATGCTTGGTCCTGTGTCTGATAGCATAGCCAGCCTGCCTGTTTGCTTGCTTGCTTGCTTGCTTGCTTGCTTGCTTGTTCCCTTTCGTTGGCTCTTACCCACTACGGAGGGTCGGCCATGAAACCGGTGGTTAATTTTTTTTTAAATAAAGATTGAGGAATAAATCAATTGCCGAAAGAATAAACAAAATTTTAAGAATGACTTGTCAATATGGAATAAGGAGCAGAATAATACAACAATACGAGAAACAGTGTACGAATGAATTAAAGGAAGTCTGGAGTACCAAATTTTGTTCAGGAATAAGTTAACAGGGAATTCTTCGTGTCTCACCGAGAAATTCGCATAGGGCTGGGCAGACGTTCCTGTTGATGAAGCCAAGAGAAGACGCCCCAAGGGAAAGAAAATTTTGAGAATTCAGATTAATTCTTAAGCTTCTGAATAATATTTCGAAATGCTTTTTTTATGCCTAATGAATCGACGGCAGGTAAGCAAGAAATGATGAATCTTTTCAGATTACTGACAAAAATAACACATAGGAGATGGCACCACACCAGACCTGTATAAATAAAAATTAAGTGGGGTTATCCGGCATCGCAGTTTCGTAATAGCCAATTCCAGTCTTCGAGTGGGACACCATTTATTATTTCAGCCGAATGAAAGAAGACCATATTCGGGAACTGGTAATTTCATACTCTTCGCATCTTGAATTAAAGAATACTTCCGGAATCTCGAATCACTAATAAAAGCTGTGTCAGGTACAATGGACAAAATAGGACCACGCACAGACCACCGCGCGAA
>NC_051178.1:69577473-69685296 GCF_013339695.2 Rhipicephalus sanguineus | reverse complement strand
GCTAATATAGTACAATTGTACATGTGGAATGTATACAACATAGAGCACGCAATTCTGACATACATGATATGCATACATTGCACACTGATGCATAAGTTTCACGACCCACTTGTTTACGCGCGTGCAGTGGAAAATGTATCTGTTATATGAATGTTTCGTCCACAAACATTAGAGTAAGCCGAGGCCTCACTGAGGTCCATTAAACAAGATGAAACACAATGACACCTGCCTTGTGGTACTAATTAGCCATCTAATGTAAACATTGCGGAAGCTAACACTTCGACACCCGAATTCGTACCACTCATCCATGCAAGGGAAACCTGCAGGGAAATCATTTTCGGTTCCATATACGATGCCAAAAACTGGGCGCACAATTTCTCCACGTTATTTCCGCACAGAAGCACTTGGAAAAGGTAAGCAAAGATTCGGAAGGAAATCAATGTCACCTTAAGGGGACACACATGAGTAACAATAATGTTAGCACCTCGCTACCGAACGAGGAAAATGAGAACATAGGCGTGCTCAGATTTCTCCATCAGGGGGGAAGGGCAAGTCTCACTGCACCCCCCCCCCCTTTGCAGTTTGTCGAGTCCGAAAGGAATAAAACAAGTACAACCATGGATGAGCCATGGATGCAAAAATGAAAATGAAGCGATGGCGTGCTTCACCCTACGGCCACCGGGGGTAAAGTTAGGAGGTAAATTGTACTTCGTATTCACGATCGAAGGTCCTCCGTTGACATTATTGTCGAAGAGCATGCGCAGCCTTTACCCTGCGCATTAAAGATGACGCGAGAGGTTCGACAGAGTAAATGTATGGGGCAGAATTGGCGACGCCTTACAGATTACTTGAGAAAGCGGCCGCACCTCCCCCCCCCCCCCCCCCCCCACTCCCTGCGCTCACCTTTGCATAAGAGAGTTCAGTATACATGTCGCGTCACATGCATGTGAACCCAACGATGGCTGAATGCACGGCACGGCGCACGCACTGCCAACTCCCATCCCACTGCTCAAGGGTGAGAAAAGACGAAGACTACGGCAACTGCGGGAGGGAGCGAGAACTACGCACGCTATGACATCGTATTTGAAGTGTAAGGTACACACACAGAACGCCACTTTCAACAATGTTTACTTCGAAAACAGCACAGTTTATATGTCCATCACGCGCTGTCACAAGCGTGTGCTTACTGTCCGTCGTCGTTACCGCGCCTTACACTTCAAATATGCTAAACCAACACGCCCAGTCTGCCATTCTTACAAACTATGCCATCGCCTCAGAGATAGCGCGCCTTCCATCTCGGAAGCCAAGGCTGTGCGCTCCCTCCTTTGCTCCTAGCGCTCCTGGCGATGGAAACAGTCGGCAGTCACGTGATAGTGCGTAGAATCACGTGGGGTGCTTTTAGCCTGGAAGCCAGGGGGCCAAGGGAAGCCGCGCCGGCCGCGCTGTGCTTCGTTCTCGCTTGGCTGTGGTTGTGCGTCGTCGTGTGGTATAGTTTGGTTTTCGTTCGCGTACAGCGATGTGTTAACTTATATGTTGTGCAGCTATGATTGATATGCGCGTGGTGTGATCTAAGATGTCGCCCCTACGTTGTGCATTAGCCATGCGTCTTCTCAGCGAAAGTGGCTGTACGCTGTCGAAAATGGATACGTCGAGATTCAGCCGTGCCATTGTGACGCCATTGTTGGCGGTATGGGATCTTATCATCACGAATGTTCCAGGCGAGTACCTGTTTTCTCGTTTATGTTGTTGTGGTTAGCGTTTGTGTCTTGCGTGAGATGTCATTGTATGTACTGAGTGGTTCACTGCTAAATAGAACAGGGAAGCTTGGCGGCCGCTTCCGCCTGCGACGAATTTCGCGCAGGCGCAGCACCCGTTGTTCTGAAATCTTTCGTCCTTTCTTTGTTTGCTGTCGCGCCGGCCGCGCTTCGAATCCGCGCCGTGTTCTCTGCCTTCGTGAAGCGAATCGTTTCAGCGTCGAAAGTGCGCCGTCCGCGGTGTCGGGCAGCGGCTGTTAGGCGCTTCATGTTACATTTGGCTGTGGACCGCTGCGCACAGCCATTTTGTCACTATACCTCAAAGCGCGTGTGTAATACTCGGATGTAAGTGAATGTCTGTCTGCCTGAGGGTTATATAATGCAACAGGGTCGACAGTTGGGCTACTTGGGGACTCATAACGCCCGTGTTAAGCTGCACACGAAACAAGAAAAATATGAAAAAACTTACGTAAACGAAACACTCGCTAACGCTGCTTGTTCGTGTTTTCTCTGCATTGTGCTGTTTCGGGTGTCGCCCCCCCCCCCCCCCCCACACATACACACACGTCATGATCCTTGCCACGTGCAGTTTCGCGTTTTCCAACCGGTTGATCCTCCCCTTTCGGCCTCTATCGCGCGCGGCGCAACTTATTTTGACGGTCCATGTTCTCAGCGTTATGGACGGTTTGCAGTCAAAGCAAACGAATTCGTGGAACGAATAATAACGTACAAAACTGGAATGGTAATCACGTTTGTGTTTAGCACGCATGTCCTAAGGTTGCAATTTACAAACAATCGTTGTAATGCCAACTGCAAGCAATTTTTGTTCTTGTCTAACCCCATTTGAGGTCAGAACTGCCATGTCGATCTTCAGATAGGTAGTGAAAAGAGGAGGGGGAGAGAGGTCCTGACGTTGTGTGGGGGGCCACATAATACTGCCCCGCGGGCTTCAGGTTGCCGACCCCCTGTTGTAGAATATTCTTCGCACCCGCTCCTCTCCTATCAGAGCGCAGGTGCCGCGTTTAAGTAAGATACCACTAATACGTAATCGTTCCAAGCCTGCTAAGGTTAAGACGTAATTGCGACGAATCGCCCCTGTCGTAGTGGCTGGCCATATGCCTACCGGTTGGCGCATGCCGCGATCACGATTTATCGCGGAAAGATTAACCGTGTCCCTCAACTCTTGATATTGCCGACGCCACCCAAAAGGTTTTTCGTCATTTGGGAAAGCGAAAGGCCTTGCGAGGGCCAGCTGTTTTAGTTTCCGTGACGGACGCGTACTTCGCGGTTCATCACAAGGAACGAAGGTGGCAGCCAATGGCGGCCAGGCGCGTTTGGCTCGTCACCTATTTAATCCGCGCAGCACGCATACAACAGCGCTGTGGCAGATGTCTTTACTTTCTTGTGGTTATAGGGCTGTGCCGTACTGGCAAGTTCATAGATGGCCGTAACCGCGTTTTTCGTGCTTTCCAGTGTTTCTCTGTAACGGCGTTGCCGCATCCATTCGCGCTGAAGACAGACTTATTGATAGGCCTTTCGCTTTCCGAAAGGACGAAAGAGCTTTTGCGTGGCGTCGGCCATATCATGAGTTGAGGGACGCGGTTAATCTTTCCGCGACAAATCGTGATCGCGGCATGCGCCAACCGGTATGCATATGGCCAGCCACGACGACAGGGTATAGTCTTGGTTGGCGATTCGTCGCAATTACGTTTTAACCTTAGCAGGCTTAGAACGATTACGTGTTAGCGATATCTTACTTGAAAGACATGAATGCGTAGCACTCAAGTCTTCATTTCTTCGAATTTGTCCGAATATTCCAAAAAGCGTGATTTCACATTTTTAGCCCAATATGCTAATAATTAATATATTATCGAAATACTCAATTCGTATTCAAAATTCTGAATACATGCACACACCTATGTACTACCGATCAAGACACAACTATAATTGTTCTTAAAGGAAAGTAGTTGTTCGAGGGCTAGTTTCTTTGTTAGACAGCGCTTATTATTGTCTGTTGGTTTCATTTGTTGCGTATATGACAGTTATTACAGCACAACATTTCGCCTAGGTTGATCACAGAGCTAGTAGGTGCGCCATATATTAACAATATTTTCCAGCTCGTAAAACAGAAGCAGCTGTAGAAAAGGTTCACCACTGTGTGCGACTTCTTTTTTTAATGCACAGGGGGACCAGTAGCGCCCATAGCATCCGCTTTGTTCCCTTTGCCGTTTGTTCCCTGAGCAACTAATTATGCATGCCATTACACTGGCACTAAATTTTCTGCACTGTACAGGACATTATACTGTAGCGAACGGGTCTGGGGAAGTAGGTGTGTATTCACGTTGTATTAGTGCTCGAACACACAAGGACACAATAAATAGCGGGAACGTGTTTACGATTGTGTTTGCGCTGTAGTACAAGGTGCATATGCAGTACAACACTGACAATGTATTTTATTTTCAATGCAGGGTGACATTCTTGCAATCCCTTGTGCTCCATCTACTGACAGCGGTATTTCAGAGGTGCCATATGTTGCATCAACTAGACAGGTGGTGTTCCAGTGGATCCAAGTGCATCTACTTGCGGTTTTTGCAGATTTCCCCTACCTCGAGCTCAAACATGAACAATTTCTGTAAGGACAATGAAACGGCTTGCTGTATGAAAGCGCCCGTTTCAGTTTTGCAATTTTAGTACAACGGGCGATTTTCGGCATCTGTTTGCTTGAATTATATTTTTAGTGTTGATATAATGCAAAGGTCTGTTAGTTTTCGAGCACAGTAAGAATGTTTTAGATTTTTTGACTATTCAAGACATCTTGATCTTGAGCGTTACCCATGCCTGTTTTTTCCCTATTTTTCATACCTTTCTCTATCACAGCATAAAATAAATATTTTATATTTTTTGAAAATCAAGTGTTATGTTTTGCAGACCAGTTTGACTGGATGTGGAAGCCATATTAAGCATTGCTTTGTACATATGCTCGTACATGATGTTGTATATACATATTTATATGTGTGTACTACTTCTGATTTCATTTCATGATCCTTAATATGCAGCACAAGTGGGTGATGACCGAATTTGAAGCTTCAGATGAACACACGAGGCTTACGCATGGATCACTGCGGATTTCACTAATTCGGGGTGTCTTTCCAACCAAGCCCTCCTTATGTGAACACGACCTTTGCCAAACTAATATGAAGACGCGTTTATGCAAATTCGGTAGTACACCCCGAATTAATGACATCCGCAGGAACACATGCATGACGCCCTTTGTGACCACCTAAAGCTTCTGTTTCGGCCATTACACATGACGCGAAAGGAATCGTGTACACCCTTCCAACACCCATACAAAAGGGTGTTAATGCTTGCTAACACCCTAACACCCCATAAAATTTTTGCTGAACACCCTTTCTTTAGGGTGTTAAATAAACACCCTAATTGAAGGGTGTAGTCAATAACACCCTAAGGGTGTCCGACTGGCGACAAGCCGATTTACACCCTTAAGGGTGTAAAAATGTTTAGTGTGCAGAGAGATGGTCCGTGAATTTATATTTTTTGGTATAATATCATAGAGTTAATCAGTGTAGATAAGGTATTAAGCCAACTTGAAACAAGGAAGTTTTTTTTTAGGGGCGAAGCTCCTTAAGGCGGCACCCGTTCGCCCCTCGTAGTCGTAGTAGTGCGTAACCAGTCGTAACGCTAGTACCAGGTCTTGACCTCCAAGGTGGTGCCGGTGGGAGATTTTTCCTGTGCGTTGTTGAACAATAAAAAATTCGCAGCGTGCGCGTTAACTAAAAGCCGAATTCTTCTGTCTCTCATTCCCCATTAGCAGCCATTGGCATGTTCCAGTAGGAAACGTTAGTAGAAGTAGACGTGTAAGTGTTAGCTAAAAGCCGACTTCTTCTGTCTCTCATTCCCGTTAGCAGCCATTGTTTACCTCCAAGGTAGTGCCTGGTGAGATTTCTCCTGTGCGTGATTAAACAATAAAAATTTTGTTCAAAACGCCGTTGATTGATGAAATAAACCAACGAAAGACGCCATATGTTTTGTAAAAGCAAAACGAACGAACGCCAGATGTTTCTAAAGCAAAACGAAAAGACGTCAGCTGCTTAACGAAAGACGCCAGATGTTTTCTAAAGCAATGGTTTTCTAAACAATGAAAATTCACAGCGTACATGTAAAATTAAAGTGAGCTGCAAGTCGTCATAACTCATCGAACCTTTAGTATAAACGCGCCCGATCTCACGTCGGTGATGATGTACTGGGCAGAATTCACGGAAGATTCACGGTTTACCGACGAACCTCCGCAGCTTCGCCCACTCATCATAATTCACTCCGTGGATATGCTGTGATATTTTTTCCCTTCGAGCCTGGTGGCAGACATGTCACCGCCCCGTTATAAAGGGGACGCTCATAGCATCCATCCATTTAGCTTAATTTCTCGGTAAGTAGGGCACTGCTGTTGATAATACTGCCATTTTACATGTTGACATACAATGAGCTTTCTCTCGGACATAAATTGTTATTTGCCTTTAGTGTCGCTTTAAATGATTAAACAAACCCTTGTGGTAGCTGTAGTAGTTAACGGTGAATGCGTAATCAGAGAACGAGGTGTGATAGCCAGAGGAGCGTCGCATATTGGACACAGGACTTGGTCGCCATCCCGCGGCATTTAAAAATGTGATTGAACACCACGGCCGGACTGTAAAGGGAAACGTAAAGCGCGCCGTGCCGCCCCGGTAGCCCGGCCGCGATTTTGGTCGGGGCGCAAATCTAGCCATATCCGATACACATTTGACTGCGTAGAACACTAGGAATTTCGGATATATTGCGGCACTTGCTGATTTAGAACCTGTAACGTAACACAAACGATGTACCTTGAAGAGTGCGCACAACCGCAAACACTCCGCGTTTGGTGATGCATGTCGCATACTTATTCCGACAGCAGTTTCCTTTTTTATAGTTGTTAGAACAACCAAAAACGGCACAGTGGAGTCCTGTTGACCTTTCGCTGGCTGACATCGCAAATAAAACAGAACAAATTACGCAGGTCGACCTCAAACACGCAAAAATTGTTCGAAAACGCCACTCTTCGAAGCACCAGCCCGCACACTTCGCGCCGTCGCGCAGGAGGCAGAAAGGAGGAGAGCACTGGTTGCTAGTCCGGTCCTCCTCGCCCGATGCAACGGTCTATACGTGACGTCGGCAGGCAAAAAACGTTCCACACACACCGTCATGGCTACCAGCGTCGCTAACATTCACAGCTTTAAATGTAGTGATATAGCCGATGAAGTGTACGGGAAGACGACCACCGCCGTAGCTCCATGGACATTTTTCACGATAGGTAGAGCGCCTTTATCGGCGAGAGCGAAAAGCAAATGCGGTGGCTTTCCGGTCGACGTGCCAGCGTGAGAGCTTGTGCGTTCCTTTGCTCTTATGGCTTCCGCGACTGCGCGCCGGCAGGCTTCGGAGGCCATGCGCCACCAAAAATATTCCGAGGTGGCGCCGTCGAAGTATTTCCGGTGCGCATGCGCAGAAAGCACCCGTGAAAAAGTTCCATTGGTAAACCATAGGACGCACTATGCGAAGGTTGCAGGTTCGGTCCCTACAGGCGGGAAATTGTCTTTTCGTCGACTTTGACTTCGTCACACTTGTATCATAATTACTGCAAGCAACATCCCCTACGCTTTCCATGGCTTTACTGCCCGTTGGCTCTCATTAATATTGTTCATGAAACAAGCGACACGCGCCTATGGCGCTGCTGTCGAAACGATAGTACAGCCAGCTCACGTACACACGAAGACAACGGCGCATTTCACAAGACTACTCTACAGGAGACAAAGCAACCCAACTCCGCGTAAAGGGAGCACTTCGCCAAGATCACGAGAAAGGTGAGCCCCTTATATGCGAGGCTATACGCTACAACCGGTGTTAGCTTCATAAGGTCAGCCTATTGATGTATACAAAATGTCCACGTCTAAAGTGTCGCCGGAGACTGTCAAAACTGACACTGTTTTTCATTCCGGTGCGGCAAGAACAGGCCCCGGATATTATAACTTCATAGGTATAATACAGACACCGAGATCGAGCGATACAATCTCTGTAATAAACTAGGAGAGGAAATATGGTGCTTTGGCATCGATAACTTTTAAACAAATCAGCGAACGATAATTTTTAGATCAGGCATTTACTGTGGGGTAATGTTGGCAAAATATTAAAGAGCAATTTTTCCTGCTAACGTAAAATATTGGTGTGCGAAAACGAAGAACACTTGAAATATATCCAGAAGAGGACGGCAATATCTAGAAAGAAATCCGAATCTGGGTGGAATGATGCGCACACTAAATTTCTCACAACATTTCAGTAACTCATGATATATGCAGATTACTAACCGTCCGTCTGGTGTCAATGCGGCGGAGCCTTGCCTTGTGTTCACGCCGCTTGTTCCTGGAAAACCTTGGCCAGAGCTTGATTGAGGTGGTTGACACGTCTGTCTTTCGGCTTTGGGTACGGCTGCATTCCTGCAGTAAAACAGTACAGCAATCACGCTTGAGGACTCAACGTTAGTAAAGCAACACGCGTAGTAAAGAAAAAAGAATTGGCGAAGCTTGCACTAAGCCGCACAAGGCGATGACACAGCAAAACCTGACGATTCGGAAGAGTAATGTGGTTGCTTCTAGGTTGTTTCTACAGGCCTTAGCTAAGTGATGAGGGTTGATTCTAGGTTGTTGCTAGGCCTTAGCTGGGTGATGCTAGGTTGTTTCTACGTTGATTCTCAGTGCAGAGAGGTTCGATTTACACAGAGAGACTTAATCCAAAAAAAAAAAAACGGCAGGAAGTGGAAGATGGAAGCTTGCGATGAAAAAATCCGTAAAAAGGGGTGGGTGCTCGAGCCGACGTTTCGGAAAGTGGGCTTGTCTTCTTCAAGGCTGGAACTGATTTCCATAGCTATCGTGTTTATATATTCCGTGCCCTCTCCAGAGTGGGGGTGGGGAGAGGCCGTCGTGTCGAACTGTGTCAGTCACAAGTATAGTGAACTAGAAGTACTCTAGTGGCACAACCGCCCGGCCACGCCGCCTCTTTTGACGGTCGGAAATACCATGGACCGCCGCTAAGGTTTCTCGTGGCGCCACTGCGCCTTTTCCTAGGCGAATCGCGGGCTGGCGCGGGTCACTCAGCGATTCAGCGCGTTAGTTCAGCACGACTGCCGGTATCCCGCATATCGCTTTGTCTGCGGCTACTGTACTGCACGTGTACCGGTGCACTCTGCTCTGCATTTTCTCACACGGACCGTTGTGGAGCAACTGTCTGTACCTGTTCAGATATTCCGTACCAACAAACATGTAGCTCGCGACATGTCGAAGCGGAGGACGGATTCACACTGTTTTGCTCCGGGTTGCCGAAGCGGCTACCCGGGCGCTCCGAAGGCGTCGTTGTTTGCAGCTCCTAGAGACGACGATCTCCGCAGAAATTAGGAGCGTAACCTCCGGAGGGATGACAAGCCTCTGACCGAAACATCAGCGGCGTGCGAACATCACTTCGAACCAAGATATATTCTGCGCGAATATGTACACGTGATAGACGGCTGTGAAGTGCGCATTCCCCGAGGAAAACCGTCATTGGTGCCTGATGCCGTGCCAACGCTTTTGCCAGGTTGTCCAGCGTACCCTTCCGTCGCGGCGCCCAAGCAAAGATCCGAGAGAAGGAAAGCAGCCAAACCTGCTGAAGGCGCAAGCAGAAAACGGCGAAGGCCTGATGCACCTGACGAAGTGTGCGACGGCGGTGAAATGGAAGGCATGAACGTTAAAGGAGCACTGACACAAAATTTCGAAGGCGAGATAATCAGTGAAATAGACGTATGTGGAGCCGTACACAACGTCTACGAAATATCAAGGGCCAATATAGCCTAGAACATATTTAAAGTCAATTTTAAAGTGCATGCCGAGCGGCTGAGCGAGATGCGAGCGCTTCGCGACGCCGACATCAACGCGGGGGATGTGTAAACAAACCTACGTCACGAGTTTGTGTTGGCTGGTGGCTGGGTGTGCCCTTGCGCTTGCTTGTGCCGTGCTACATGCCATTTCTTCCTCCGTGCCTGCTGCTTGGCGTCTTCTAGTTGTGTTCTCTTCCGCTGTTCGCTCGTCGTGCCCGTTGGCAGATGTTATGGCCCGCTCACGCTAGCGGCAAGCCTGCCGCAGCGGCGCGGTGCCGCAGAACATCGGCCGTCGCCGCACGCGCGAGAGCTGTCCAACTTGCACGGCAAGCTTCTCCGGCGAGGCATTCGCGCCTCCGAAAAACATGGCAGCACTGCCAAAAGCGGTTGTCGTCCACTTCGAATCAATCAAGTGGCCGCCGTGCGCTCTGTAACGTGTAAGTTCCGAACTGATGCTTCCATTTGCTTTAGATTCATGTCCTTAAGCTTCGACAGCAATGTATTCGTCCCGATTCGGCGCCGATTTTGAGAGCCATAGTCAAATAATCGATGCTGTAAGCTTGGCGAGTCGAGATGGGCGCTTCCGAATGCTCGGAGGACATAGATTACGCGTTTGTTAGTTGTTTCTAATCCTCCATAGCTGGCGCCACTTGACCTGGTTCGGCGCCCACCGCACTCACGCTCGCGCGCCGCCTACGTGACCATTTCGCGTGTTCACGTGGCCAGCTGTGGCTACCCGTCCTCCGGAAGTAGTGCTGCCTAGCTCGGTGCTCTTTGAAACCGAAACTGCGACTGGGCGCTCTAAAAACGTCTCTAAATAAATAACCGTCGCGCACTCGCGCAAACGAGGTTTGCAGTCGTGATAAGTGGATCATAAGCTATCTATTGCAACAAAAAAAAAAACAAGGTGCAAAATTTTTGTGTCAGTGCTCCTTTAACGTATACATTGATTGTTCACTTGCAGGCTCAAGTTGTGCAGAATGCAAGTCCCTTAGGAAAGCGTTACTGACAAGAAAGTCGTACATGAACTGTCGTGTACACCTGCCTGTAAAGAAAACCCTTTCTTCACGACTGACGCAACAAAAGAAGAAGACAGCACGTCTTCAAAATCAGGCAAGCGTGCTTAAGAAAAAGTTGAGTGCCATGCTAGCCAAGAACGTGTCAATCGCAGAAGAAGCCCTGGTAGCACAAAACATTGCTGCAACATTGTCATAGTGTTGCCTTTCAATGTTGTTACAACGTGGATAATGTCCGCCTTCAGTAGCATTCCCGCAACATTGACAAGAAACATTGCAACAACATCGCTGAATCATTCAGGCAACGTCGCTAAAACATTATATAATATTGCAACAACATTTTATTAACGTTGCTTTCGCAGCATTGCAGCATTAGAGAAACGTTTGCACGCATGCTGCACACCATTCAGGCAGCATTGCTGAAGCAATAAATAATGCTATAAAAATGGTTATTAACGCTACTGCCACAGTACTGCAACATTAGAAAAAAACATTTTCGTGCATCCTGCACCTCACTGAAGGTAGTAGTCATTTTGAACCATTAGGTATCCCTGCACTGACTGTCTTTTTGCAGCACAACAGTCAACCAAAGGTGAGCAGGAAAACAAAATTGTATGGAAGAACACTTTATTGTCCCCGATATGAACACTAATTATCTGATGAATCCTCTTCCCTGATGGACACATCTGGCATGCAGGCTCCGATGTCGCTCGGCTGCTTAAAAAATTAAATTATATTCATGGATTAGTCTTAACAGAAGTCATTCATAAGGCTCATTATAATAATTCGTGCCCCATCAAGATGTCACGGTTTTAAAAGAATACCACCACAGAAATTAGGCAAAGAGTTTTTTTTCCGGCAGCTGTTGATGTCACCTTCAAATACAAACATATATTTTTCCAGGGAGTTGTATAATACACAGCCCTTTCAAAAATGTGCATGAAGAGTAGTGTAGCTCTTGTGTCTGAAAAAGATACTCGTGTCACCAGATGTGGCAATCCCTAGTATGAAATTTTTGAGCCCACTAGCGAGCCCAATGTTATGCTGGCGGGAGGCCACGTGGCAACTGCATCTTCAAGATTACGTGTGAAGCAGTGCAGAGAGACAAGGCACAAAAGGAACGAAGCGACAGGACACCGCTGCATTCGCAAGTAGTTTATTTTAAAAAAAAACAAGGTTATTACATACATACCAGCGTACTACGTGTGACAATGACTTTCAAGTTATAACAGTTTCCGGTGATCTCCCAAAAAAGAGACTTGCAATTGCAAAAAAGAATTGCAAAAAAGAAACTTGCAAAAAAGAGACATGCAATTGGTATTTTTTCTGTGATAAGTAGTTTCCAGGATATCAGACAAATACTTCTTTGTTTAAGGCCTAATGAGCTAATTAACCGCAACCTGCACTAATGTGCAATCCACAGAATACATTCAGAATGTAGTGTGGCGTAAAGTATAAATCATTGCTTCAGGCATTTCCAAGCAGAGTCGTGGGCTGTTGCACCTGATTTAAAAAATTCCCTCATTAATACTCAAAACAAAACCTTCATTTATAACATTTTCTCATGAAAATACTACAACAAAATTTGCCTCATGACACTTCGCATCTACTTATATCAGAAGCAAAAAAAAAATCAATGATAACCCAGGTATAACAAAAGATACTGCTCCTCCATCACAGGAAGAGCATGAAAAATTGTTTGCTGTTCGCTTTCAATTTAAAGGGCAGGATGCATGATTTTGGTTTTTTAAAGTAAGATATATCAGCAATGAAAATTTGTAACCAGGTGCAGAATGATGTCAGGAATGTGAAAAGATGAAAAGACAATGACAGAAGAAAGACAAAAATGTTTGTCACAACAAACATTTTCTTTGTGTAACAAAGAAAATGTTAAGGCTAGCAAGCCACATAATTAGGACTTAGTAAAGTTAAGTGGTGTTGCAGAAGAAAGACATTGGGTACCATTTCTGAATCCTTGAAGGAGCATAGCGCAGCCAGTCTGCAGCATATGAACGTTTCGTACATTTTCGGCAATCCGCCGCCGTCTCCGACGAGATAACACTTCACCAATCGAACTTCTTCATATCCGCACAATACACATGTCACCGCGACGCCGCCAACGGAGCACAATCACAGAACACTATACCCAGAGATCATCATGACTACACACAACAAAGGTGCTGCGTCAACACGTGGTATACAAGATACAAGCAGGTGAACGAACCGCAACGCACATGGTAGCGGACTGGGTTATATGTGGTGTTATTACATAATTTATTATAAATAAAATAATGCGGCCTGTAAATTAGACAGCAAACGCTACAGCGGCAGCTGCACTGACTGTTAATAACTATTGAACGTTTCCTTGGCACGTTCGTGCCTTCATTTCGGGTTTTCAGGTATCACACTGCGGCGCGCAAATTCAAATGTGTCCGCACGACGTCTGACGACGTCGGTGTCCGTTGTGTCTGCTTAGCCTAACTATACTGCCTTGAACCGGGTCACGATTTCATTTTATGACTACATATCCGTGGACTATGATTAACAGCTCGACGCTCCACGAGCTACATGGCTTGCAAGGGGTTTGTGAATGTTCGGACAGTGAACAGATAGAGCTCGACAAATAAAATACACCAAAAAAAAGGGCCTTACCACGTTTCCCGGTGCTGCAGGGACCCATCGCGTAAGAACTTCATGAAGGTCGTACTCGAACAGAATGAGAAAAATCGCCAGCATGGCGTGCACAAAGGAGGTGATTATAACGTGTTTTTGCGCGGCCGGCGTACTGGCGGCGGGATTGTGCAGCTTAATTTGATCGCTGTAGTGTTTAATGTGAGAATCTGCTTGAAGTGTATGCATGCTTATAAAAAAATTCTAGGCCAGAAAATAATGCTCTACGGTTGCTCTCGTTTGCTTCAGCGAGTTTGCGCTTGTAGTCGGCCGCACCGTCCCCGCACGTCATCTCCGTAGTTGTTGCCTCAGACTTCCGCTGCATGCAAACAGCGCAACAATGGCCTCTAAGACGTCTATAACTTTATTTTTTTTTAAATGACGACGTTGCCTACAACTACTTATTGTGGATTAAACAGGTTCTCAGATATGTATATGTTTTATCATACGTAGTAGATATTTTGCTTGGTTGTCAACGAATAAATCTCCGAGTAACAAGTACGAATCTAGGAGGCCGTGCTACAGCTTGGACATGCAGGCGTGTTTGGACTTCGCAAGTGCCAAAACAGGCTACGATAATGCAGAAAAAAATGTGGTCACAATTTTTTACATACTATTCATTTTAAAGTGACGACCATTAAGATACGGTTGCATCGTGCGCCGTATCACGAGCCAGAATCTGGGAATTAATTTCGCAGATGAAGTTTTCTCCTCCATTTATCGATTCTGCTTCAATACATGCTCATGACTGCATCAAGTTGAGGCAAGTCGCGAAAGTTGAAAGATTAAAAAAAAAGGGCGCATGCGATGTGCTAGCGCTTAAAGAAAATATTGTGATTTTAGGGTACCCTGCAGCGTTTTTTGCATGCACGCCATTCTTGCTAAGTGCATAGGCAAGTGTTTCGATGTTCCGCTTGAATATCGCCAGCGAATGTTGCAGTTACATCGACGGGATAATGCTGCGCCGCTGTCTACCGACATCGCGTTAACATTGTTAAACAACGTTTCATCAACATTGCTGGAAAGCAATGCCAACGTTTCAGGAGTTGTCAATGGTGCAGCAACATTACCATAAGTTGTCCAACGTTGGGCACCAAAACGCAACATTCGAAACATTGCTGTAATGTTGCAGCAACATCTTGTGCTACCAGGGAGATTTCAATGCAGAAGTAGCTCTCCTACCAGAGAAGCAGCGTGAGGCAACTCTCCACATATTCAAAGCTTCTTCACGGAAGAGCACTTAAGGCATGATATTTTCAAATGAGTGGGTGCTCGAATGTTTGATTATGAAGCTGAAAAGTGCAAAGTTGTATGAGCACTTGAGAAAAGAAAAAATGTTAGTACTCCCCAGTAAGATTACGCTTCGCTAATATTTAAAATATCACAGAACTGGGTTTGGATTTAGCAATAAAATCTTTGATGCGCTGAAACCAAACACTTGCACTACGGACGAGTTTTCATGCCGTGGAGGACTGATCGTGGATGAACTGAAACTCTCGGAGCACCTCTCAGTGAACAGTGTAGGCCGCATTGATGGCTTCGTTGACTTGGGACAGTTTACGTCTGACAAAGATAAGCACAGTGTCTGTGATCACGGTATGGTGATAATGTTTGTGCCCTTTGTTGGAAAATGGACGCAAAAAATTGGGGGACGCTTAAGCTTCGCCTTTAAGAGCTGAACGTGATAGCGATATTCTGTTCCTACTGCGCAGTTCGAACACTACGAGGGTTTAACAGAATGCGCCCACTAAGGCGTGTGCCTTATGTAATGGGTAGCATGCTTTAAACCAGGAGCAATTATGCGCGAGAAACTTCTTCGAAGTTGCGATGCACCCACTACGTGGTCTTAAGGGAATAAGGGCACTAATGTGTGCGCCTTTTGTAATGGGTGGCTGTCTTTAAACCACGAAGTCGTTATGATATTGGCATGGTGTGACGCCCTATGGCAATGTACACTTGTACCACGCAATATTACTGCGATATTACATCTCGTACTGTGACACCTGTATACGCGTATTTTTGGGAAGCATGAAAGTTACTTTCAGTGCAGCTCCAAGCAGAGGCGTGGCTGTGTGGTAGAACACCTGATTGCCACGCAGAGGGCCTGGGTTCGATTCTAATTCAGACCCAACATTTTTATTATTTATTTTATTTGCAGCTTTTTCGATTTTTCGGTCACGGACATGATGATGATTTTTCGCTCACAACCAACGGCCCCGACGCCGACAGCGCAATTTCTGCGATACGAGCTCTTTAACGCTATCGCGTTAATACTCGCTGCATTTGCGACTCATGGAAACATAAATGGGAGCCTGCTGACGAAGATAATGCTTGAAGCCGTCATTTTAGCTGAGAAGGCCGGACTCAAGGTTGATTTTATTTCATCTGATGGTGCCACTTGAAATCGGAAAATGTGGTCTGTGATGGGCATCAAAGCGTCACTGACAGAGACGAAATGCAGCACATTGCATTCAGTGGACCCAACACGCAAACTCCATTTTCTGTCGGACTTTCCTCATCTAATTAAGTGCCTGAGGAATGGACTACTAAAGTCGGACTACGAAACACCTGAGGGCCGGATAAGTTGTTTTTGATCACTAGCATGCTGTACAATTTTACTGATACAATCTGTTTGTTTCTAACAGTTGCTCACTTTGGTATTAATTTCAGGTATCTTCAGAATTCGTACGCAAAGCTTTGGCACTGGATGGTTACAGTGTGACATAGCAGGCAATGCATGGAATCACCGAAAGCCACACGAATCCCAACAATTTTTAAAAGATGCGAGTATCGTTAGCTTTTCAGCTTTTCGGAGAAAAAGTGGTTCATGGTCTGCAGCTGTACAAGTCTGGAATTGAAGATGCCTGTGGTGACATCACAGCTATACTGAAGTTTTTCAAGTAAGTGTCATCACATTGTGGTTGTATTGTGATTGTACCTTCGACCTCACATATGACAGTCTGACTCTTGCTCACAAACACAGATTCATTCTGCTTTTGTTCATTTCACAGGATCATCCATGACCTTGTGCAAATGATGACTTGACGATTTCCAGCTGAAGCGCTGCGCCCAAATTCAGCAAGTGTTGAGAAGCTGCAATCGTTTCAGGAGTATCTTTCATCATGGGAAGACCACACGAAGGGACAGAAAGGATTCCTGAGCCAGTCAACAGCTGCAGGGCTGCGAGCGACAGTGTCAAGTGTGCTTTCTCTGCTTCAGTACCTCATTGAGAAACTAGGCTACAGGTACTTTATGACATTAGAGTAAGCCAAGATCCTGTTGAGCATGTTTTTGGCATTGTCAGTCAGTCGTCTGGATGCAACACGCACCCAACACCACAGCAGTTCATTATCACTATCAACTGCTTGAGCTTCAACAATCTTGCCCACTCAGCTTCAAAGGGAAACTGTGAGCCTGCAGTGCTCCATGCCCTTCTACCCGCGAATTCAGGTGCTGAAAATGTTCCATCTGGTAAACAGCGCTTAATGGACAATGTTATAGACAGTGACAATGTAGCTGCCGCGCAGAGGTCGCTCCCAGAGAGTGCGCCAGACCATGCGTC
Organism: Rhipicephalus sanguineus; assembly: GCF_013339695.2. Taxonomy (NCBI): domain Eukaryota; kingdom Metazoa; phylum Arthropoda; class Arachnida; order Ixodida; family Ixodidae; genus Rhipicephalus; species Rhipicephalus sanguineus. Next base: position 69,668,361 of record NC_051178.1, on the reverse strand, counting down.
ATGTGTCATATCTACCATTGATAACCGGCTGACATTCTATATATCAGGATATGTAGCGCGAAAATGCCTACTGAAGTCTGGCTGCGAAGAGTGCCTGAAGCTTCTTGTAATGCAATAGGAGTCGGCTGAAAGTCTCAAACACCTTGCACAATTGACACACATGAAAGACAGAGGTGGCCTGCTTTATCCGTATAGCCTATTGTTTAAATTTGTCCATGATTTGGAAAAAGCCTTCACAACGTGTTTCAGTTTGCTGGAGCTGCACGCTGATAGCATACTCGATATTTTAAGTGAAGTTAAGGCAAAGCAAAGAAACGGACTTGGTTGTCCTGACCATTCTGAAGGCATTGCAGCTGAGGTCATCGTTTTTTACATCACTACTCGTCTGCATTTTCTACCTAAAAGCGTGAACCAGAATGGTGCTAAAAAGCGCGAATCAGCCAAGCACCTAAAGCTCAGTAGATGTTAAGTTCTGGACATGTCCATCTCACGTCTCTTCTTTTTTGCGAATCGTCGTAATAGTTTTGAAAAGCTGTTCAACTAGCGAAATTTATTTGGTTATATTGTAAGCTTTTTTTTGTCCTCTTCCAACCACCACAATAAATAAAGAGGTGTCTCTGCTTTCATTTCGATGCTGAGCACTGTGTCCTGTACCATGACCTCCTATGTAATAAGCCAGCACCAAAACTATAGTGGAAGCGCGCCGTAAGCCTAGGCATGTGTGAGCAATCGCTTTGTAGCGAATGTTATTAGCGCGTGTGGTAAATATGAAATATATATATATATATATATATATATATATATATATATATATAATATATATATATATATATATATATATATATATATATATATATATATATATATATATATATTCTCGGCCAACCTATGTATATAGATACCGCTTAGCCACGCAGTAACTGACCTGGCAATTTTACGTTTACATGAGCAAGGAAGCAAATACGCGCGTTAGAACTAACCGCAGCTGCAACTAGAAAGGAGCCCGCGACGGCCCGACAACGCAGCCGAAGCTCCTAGTAAATGTAGCAGTGGCGCCATCTCGCGGCATCCGTGTGAAAGGCTGGCGCCAGAGCCTGGCCGGTCGCGCCACTAGGTGCACTATACTTTCGCCAACGCTCGGCGAACTGGCGAGCTCTTCCTCCTCTCTCACCAGTACTAGACCAGTACCACCTCTACTAGAGCGCGCGCTACCATTGGTCGTTGGAGTCGCTCGGAGGATTTCATGCAAGACGGACGTGTCCCGCGATGCCCTGTTCGCCCGTTTAGGACGTACTCGTGCCACTTGCCGTCGACGGCCCGTGACGGTTGCCCCGTCCGCTATGCCGTGCACCTCTCACCGGCCGGGGCTTCGCCGCTCCGTCACCGATGTGCATCGTGCCTCTAGCCGATCGTGGCCCCGTCCCTGAACTCTTGTGACCGGCTCCCACCCCATCTTTCCTATCTCTTTCTTCTGCGTCGCTGTGCCCTTACGTCTATCCTTTTTCTTTCTACTTTTCTTTTTATCCCCATCCCCCTACGCCTACAGGGCGCTTAGCCGTGTCGCTTATAGGCAGACAGAAATTTGCGCCCTTTTCTTTTTCCTCAACAACCCCTACAACAACATTGGTCGACTCCTTTCACCGGCACAGCCAATCGCGCTCCTGCTCTCTCCTATACATAACTTGCAACTACGTCACACCGCGGAACTCTGGGATACGATTTCGCGGCATGCGCCGCCATTACCGAGCACATGGCAGCAGACGACGCCGACTCAAGCTGTGCGGCTCTCGCGTTTCCCGTCAACGCTGCACATCGCAACGGTGATTTGCGTGATATTTGGCTGCTGCACGAGAAGTGTACATCAATAATAAAAAAAGGCCAGACGCGGGGATGTACTGTTTGCCAAACGTGATCAAAAACCCGTGCGCACGAAAGATTCTGTCCGAGAAGCGGAGCACATGGCTTATGCGCGCGTAAACAGGAAGGACCTCAGACGTTGCACAACGTTTGTGTGTGCAGGTGTCACTTCATAACAGGCAGCTGGGTTGTGCTTCCGATTCCCCTCACCTCTTCACCGAGTGTATCACCACGGAGTTATGCGCGAGGTCAATTTCTGTCGAAACGTGAAGCACAGAATTGAACACAGAGATCGCGCCTCGATTTTCGGGAGGCCCTCTTAGCTCTCCGGTGAAACGAACCCCAACTGACTGGGCGCCAGACATGTTATTGGGCCATGGTTTTATGCAGCAATCAGCGACAAAATCTGTGCAGTCTGAGCGCCGCAAAATGCAGGCGGCGAAGAGCGCCACTGTAGGTGACTCGTGCGAAGTTGTTTCAACTATTACGTGCGACACCACTGACGACACTGCAGGTTGCATAATGTCCTGGACTATAGGGAACCCAAGCTCAAGTTTGCGGCGCGACGACAGCGCCGCGCTGCGGCTCTGTCGGAAAACACTGAGCCGTCGCGCGGCCGACTCAGCCCCTTTCACGGTAGCGGTAGCGCACGTGCGCTCGCGTTCTTCTCTCGGTGCGGGTAACTGTGGGGCCGTCAGCTCGGCACGTTGAACCGAGAGGCTTGCTGTGCGAAGCTGCGCATTTCCACGATGGCAGAAGCGACCCCGCGGAAGCGCAAGCGTGGTCCGAAGTATTGCGGTTTAGTGGCCAGCCACAACAGTGCAGACAAGGCACACGATTCACGTGTTAAACTGTGTCGGTTCCCGGGCGTGTCGCACGAGAAATAAAGGCGGCAAGCGTGGATAGCTGACAGCGCTGTCTCGCCTTCTATTTTGGCTGTCTGAGTTCATCGCTTTCGTTCGTTCCGACTACCTGAATCGGTAAGTAACAGGGCGCATGCACGCAGCGACTACAGTAATGATTACTCGCTGTCTTCTCGCATTGTTAAAGTCCAGTTACGGTTGTAGGTGAAGCAACTTTGTGTTTTGATTCCCCGTGCTCGTGAGACCTACCCGTCGTTGTTGAACGTTCACATTCGCGTTATACCGTTAGCGTTGCGCGGTTGGTTGAATTCAACTGAACTCCGCACATTGTCAGAAGTTCGGCGCCTGCATTTCACGCGTCGGGAAGGCTGCTTTATCACGCCGGAACGGACGTCTGTGCATTTTCAGCAAGCTTTGACATCGTTCTGCAGGTTTGCTTTGTTTTTGTCACTTTATTGGGGTGATATATATTTAAGCCGCTAAATATAACTGGCACTTCATACATGCTTTGCAATTGCAACCTTGAATTAACCACCTTCTGACTTTGTGCGATTTTCTAGCCGCGTTCACGCAACAGGTTTTATACGCCTGTCAAGTCGGTATCATAAAAAGAGACTGCAAGCATGACGCGAGAGCCGAAAAAACCAGGCGAGCAGTTCATCTTGCTTCACAGTGGTTGAAGCTCAGCTAGCTGCCTCGCGTCTTAATCTGCGGGTGATTCTCCAGCGGCACGGAGGACTTGACTCACACCTTCTCAGGAAGCAGTGCCATGGCCGTATCTTTTTTTCGCACGCCGCAAACGTTTGTTCACGAAAGTACACGGCTGCTACTGTAAGCATGCCATATCAAAACAACAATCATATGATTCGTAGTCCACGCCGCAGAACATCGATAGCGTGTACGGCTTCATTTCGGAGTGCATGTGGACCATTATTCATCTTTAACGTGACAGAATGAGACTTACCTCGAGGTATACGTCCTACACGGTGTAATCGCGACTTGGGAAATGCATTTCGCTTTGAGTCGGGCGTGGTTGTCGTCGATCGTCTGCTCTTCACCGTTAACGTGATTGACGAGCTTTCCTCATTTTATCAAGTTCGCTTTGCGGAAGTGCCAGTCAAGCTTGAAGATCCTTTTGAAGCCGCACTGCACGCGGTACATTGTGAGACGCCGCAAGTGCACCGCGAGAGCTCTGCACGTGCACGGAAGCGAGCGGCAACGCGGTGGCGAGAAGGGAAAGCGCTCGCTGATCACGCCCCAGTTTCTCTTTTTCTGCCAGAGATGGCGCTGCCTGTCAAGAGCAGCAGCGCCGCTGAGCGTTGCTTGGGAAGCCTATTCTTGTTCGTCATAAGCGCAAGGCAAACGATCAAAACACGTGCACTACGCCGAACGATCCGTGCACGAACGTCAACACAGCGCGGTCACTGAGACGTGTGTGCTCGGTGATGGCGGACGGAAGACAGGAACTGACGTCACTTGCAAGTAATGTATTCTCCACGCCAGCTGCTCCGCTCCCGCCATAGCTAGAGTGACCTAGAATAGGGGGAGTGTCCAAAGCGCCGGCTCTCGCGTGGGCCTTTTGCCGTGAACTCCCGCGGCGCGCCGCTGCTGCGCCGGACCCGTTAGAGTGCCTCGATGCGCGCGCCCCCGCTTAGAGTGGTGTCAGCTTTTGAAAGCGCAGGTGCCGCCTCCTCGGCCTTGGCGGCAGCGTGGCCGCCATTTTGAATCCCCCGCCCGGTCTTTCTCCTTCTTTTTTCCTAATAATAATTATTTGTGAGAATTTACGTCCCGAGAACCCCGATATGATTATGAGAGGCGCCGTATATAGTGGAAGGCTCCCGAAACTTTGACCATCTGTTCTTTAACGTACACCTAAATCTATATACGGGGGCCTCTGTCATTTCACCTCCATCGGAATGGGGCCGCTGCGGCCGGGATTCGATCCCGCAACCTTCGGGTCACCAGTCAAGCACCATAACTAAAAGCGCGGCGGGTTCTTGTTTTTTATATTCCTTTCCGTGTTTCAAGTACGCCTTCTTAGCTGGTCTGATGCCCATGTATGTATGTGGGCAGTTAAATGTTTTTTATCGTTCCCTGTTTCTGTGTTTCAAGGTTACATTTTCGTCCTGTCTTAAATAATTACGCAGTTCCTGTTTTTTTAATCATTTACGATCACTGTGAATCGACTAGTGGCAATTGTGTTTTATTGTGTAATTTGCGTTTTATTTGTGTAATTGCTTCTGTCAGCGCAGCAAAAATGCGCACAAATATATGGCCTGTACACTGGATATTAACGCGCACGCACGCACGCACGCACTCACGCACACACACACACACACACACGCACGCACGCACGCACACACACACACACACACACACACACACACACACACACACACACACACACACACACACATTTAGTATTTTATTTCTTTGAGGAAGCATAATTTGTTTATTTATTAATAATGTAAGCCCTGAAGGCTCATACAGGAATGCGCATACAAACAGTTCTCGCGAAGCGTCTATACAAAGAAGACGCATGAAAACAACAAGAAGACGGGGAAGCATTGTGCACTATGGACACGATATGTCAGTAAAAAAACACAAGAAACAAAGTCAAGTTGTACAATGAGTACGTCATGGAAAACCAGTTAATGAAATAAAAATTCATAGGGTCCCTTATGCGTTCGCTTAAGACGACTCGAAGGCGAAAGCCATCTCCTTCTTCTTCTCAGTTTTTTGCGCCCCTAGCGCGGTTCTGCATTGCCTCCAAGATCGGAGGCACTTCACCTGGTTTTGCACTGCCTCCGGGATCTGCCCGCTTTTGACCAAGCTACGATGTCACGTGATAACGATATCATATGACGTCACGCCAAAATTTGTGAAGTCATGATGACGCCATATGGTGACGTCATCACGTGACGTTGATTTTTTGCATCCCTCGTCCCCGACGTCGTCGTACGCTGACGCCGTAGACGCCGGACGCCGACGGTCAAATTTCGCGTTTGATGAGGCATTTAAGGCTTTCGCATTAAAAGTACGTCCGCCACGGTGGTATAGTGGTGACGGAGCTCATCTACTGACCCGAAAGTCACGGGTTCGATCCCGGCCGCGGCGGTCGCATTTAGGTGGAGGCGAAATGCTAGAGGCCCATGTACTGAGCGATGTCAGTGCAGGTTAAAGAACACCAGATGGTCAAAAATTCATGGAGCTCTCCACTACGGCGTGCCTCATAATCATATCATGGTTCTGGCAAGTAAAACTCCAGATATTATTATTAATAAAAGAGACAAATAAACTGCGCCCTGCATCTGCTGCACAAAGTGTAAAACAGTATTGGAAACACTCAATAAAATGTGCATGCAATTGGGCATGCGAGAAAACCTGCAGATACAGAAAAAGAAACTGCAGATGCAAAAAGAAGGAAAAAAATCACAGCATATCGACGGAGTGAATGATGATGAGTAGGCGAAGCTGCGGAGGTTCATCGGTAAACCGTGAATCTTCCGTGAATTCTGCCCAGTACATCATCACCGACGTGAGATCGGGCGCGTTTATACTAAAGGTTCGATGAGTTATGACGACTTGCAGCTCACTTTAATTTTACATGTACGCTGTGAATTTTCATTGTTTAGAAAACCATTGCTTTAGAAAACATCTGGCGTCTTTCGTTAAGCAGCTGGCGTCTTTTCGTTTTGCTTTAGAAACATCTGGCGTTCTTTCGTTTTGCTTTTAGAAAACATCTGGCGTCTTTCGTTGGTTTATTCCATCAATCAACGGCGTTTTGAACAAAATTTTTATTGTTTAATCACGCACAGGAGAAATCTCACCAGGCACTACCTTGGAGGTAAACAATGGCTGCTAATGGGAATGAGAGACAGAAGAAGTCGGCTTTTAGCTCACGCGCACGCTGCGAATTTTTTATTGTTCAACAACGCACAGGAGACATCTCCCACCGGCACCACCTTGGAGGTCAAGATCTGGTACTAGCCTTAAGACTGGTTACGCACTACGACGGAGGGGCGGTGCCAACAACCATCCAAATTTAGCGGCGGCGCTGTCCGCCATTTTGTGCCGCGGCACTGTAAGCTCGCGTTGGCGTGCGCCCGCAACGCTCCGTCTCTGGCGAACCCTTTCTTCAGCGAGTCAGAGCAGCCTACTGCGCTGCAAGCCCCCATTGCGACGTCCGTGCAGGTCCACGATGTTCCACGCAGCCGACACGTGCACGAACAGCAGCAAAGACACACCAGGGTCGGTCACAGAGGAAGCATAAATACGGTGGCTAGAGGAGGAGGTGTCAGCATCGGCCGGGTTTCGCCGTGCAAGCCGGTGCGGCACATTTTCATGACGCCGACAGGTGGCGCGCTCGTCGTCTCCGAGATGCCTAGAGCGAGGTCTGGCGAAGTGGTCTTGTGGATTCTCTCCGGCAAAGTGCGTGTTATGTCACCTGTTGCTTCGCCTGCTCGCCTTTTGTTTGTGCGTATTGGTGCCTGATGGCCAAAGGCATTGCCGTAGCAACCGGCGCTTCGCGGGAAACCGGAATTTCCTAGTCAGCGAACGCGTCTATGGCACGCTGTCTACTAAAGCGAGAAACGCACGTTGCGTTTTTCGCGACCGAGAAACGTACGTATGTCGCGGTTGTTGCGAGCGAGAAAAGCATGTCACGTTTTTTCGCGACCGATAAACGTATGCCGCATTGTTCGCGAGCGACAAACGCATGTCGCGTTTTCTCGCGAGCGAAAAAGACAATTGTGCGGCGAACGCCGCTGTTGCTGCCGATCTCGTCAGCGCACAACATTTTCTGTCGTGAACTTGTGTCGTCCCGTCGATAGATTATCCGTCGCCGTCACCGGAACAGAGGACGCGTGCCTTGGTTGCTTTATGTGGTCGACCGAGCCTCGCAAGAAAGCCGAAAAGCGTCCGCTACATTGCGTCGACGGCTGACCTGCGAGTTTGTCGTTTTCATGTGCTGACGCTACGTGATGGCAAAACTGCAGAGACAGCAGAGACATTGTTTCGTCCCTGGGTCCACTACGGAATACGCCTCGGACAGGAAAAAACGATAGAAATTAAGGTCTCTCTCATTGCAGTTATCCCGCCGATGATGAACGTCGACCGCCAGGGTTGGGAACGTTCCATTCCACGAGCTGATAAGCCGCTGGACAAGAACAGCGTTGTCTGTGAACTTCACTTCGACGAGAGGTTTATATTTCGCAGCTACACACATGTGATCAACGGTGAAACAGTGGAAATTCCCCGTGGTCGCCCTTCCCTAACACCAGATGCTGTTCCAGCTTTGTTCCCCTACGTCCCTGCGTACCTTTCCAAGAAGTTGCCAGCGAAACGGGGGGCAATAGCCCCCGCAAACGACCACCCACTGCATAAGCCGAGGTGCAGCGTTTTCCAATCGTTACACTCCACACAAAGCTTCAGCCAAAGCTCTTGTTGGGCCAGCTTCATTGATATGTTTGCCTAATCTCGAAAATTATTTGGTTATATGGTTAGTGTGCGCCGTAAGAAGTCGTGGACGGAAAACGCGCCTCGCGTCCGTACCAAACACCTCCGCGAACCTAAGCCAGCGCGCGGATGAAACACTGGGATGAAATCTCGGAGCCGACAGACGCGCCCGAGGACGCGCCCATGCGGCGGCGCTGCTGTCGGCACCGAGATGCCTTCCGCGCCGTCGCATCGGCATGAAACAATGCTTTGTCTCCGGCGCGCCGTTGCTCACACCTCCCCCTCTAGCCACCATAGCATAAATGCCGACAGCGACGTCACGGGTATAGTCACGGGTACAGCATCACGAGAAACCTCGGCACGAAATGGCGTCGGCGGCGCGGAAGCGCGCTGTTGCCAGACTGTGGTGCAGCAGTTCCCAGACTGGCGGCGAGATCAAAAGAGCACCGAACTCTCCCAAAGGGAATATACGGCTCTGGCCGAGCTGCGGCGGGATTCGCAATGGCGGCCGTCGTAGCAGACGACGCGCCTGTCCTCACCCTCAGCGGAGCGCGCGGGCATCAACGCACCCTAGGACCCGTGGGCTTTCCGCGCTCGGGAAGCGCGAGGAAAGCCAGGGGCGTCTGCTACGCGCTGTATGTAGTTTTTTGCGCCGCGGTTCCACACAGGGCACTTGAAGTCTACTTAACTTTTATAATGCGGTGCGGAATGGAGCTTATCCATCTTTAAGCGTTGTGTTAGTGCTGGGGCAACAACAGAATGCAAAAAAAATCATGTGTCAAGCGGCATCAACGTGACCTAGTCCGGTCACAGAGTTCGAGAACGTTGGTGCGTGCGTAAAAACGCGCATAACGGACACGCACAAGCAAAGAACGAAACAAAAAAACTTATTCGCACGAGTAATCGGGCAATAGCATCACGCATGCACGAATTAGGAGTAATAAAAAAAAGTAAATTGCACGCGCATTCAGCTGAAATACTTACGCGCAGTGACTGCTTCACACTACGAGCTTTTTACTCATGGTCGCCACTGGTTTGCTAGCCATATGCACACCGCTTTATTCCACAATTTATTAGCCTCCACTAGCACTTTATTATGGACGGAGCACACCGGGAAGACGCAAGGGAAACAAACAAAAAATTCGGCAGATCCCACGCACTGTGGGAATCGATGTAATGCGAAGCAGCCAGCAAAAGCTGCATACATCGCCTTGTTTGTCGTTGAGCCAAATGAAATCATTCATGCCATGACATCTAGTCCACCATATATCGCATATTTGCCATGCACCCATGCATGCAAAATTTAGTATACACCATGCCAATGAAACGAATATTTTCGTATATACAATGCATGACCTGTCGTTTATGTTCATCACGCACTCGTGTCATGCCATGCCAATTTTGGTATATACCCAGTTAACAAAACGGCCGGAAGCGCACCATGACAGTGGCATGTAAATCATACCGTACATGACATGCATAACATGATTCGCATGTTAAGACCTCTCATTTATGTTCGTCATACAGTCACATCGCGCAATACCAATTTTGGTGTATATCAAACGAGCGAAATGGCCGCGAGTGCACAATGAGTACAGCATGTAAATCATGCCATACATGACATGCATATCATGGTTTTTCATGTTACCACCTGTCACTGATGTTCATCATACAGTCACATTGCGCAATACCGGTTTTGGTGTATATCAAGCTAGCGAAACGGCCGCGAATGCACCATGAGCGTGGCATGTAAATTATGACATACATGACATGCATGTCATGGTTTTCATGTTACCACCTGTTATTCATGCTCTTCATACAGTCACATCGCGCAATACCAATTTTGGTGCATATCAACCTAGCGAAACGGCCACGAGTGCGCCATGAGCCTGGCATGTAAATCATGTCGTACATGTCATGCATGTCATGATTTTCATGTTAACACCTTTCGTTTACGTTCGTCATACAGTCGCTTCGAGTAATACCAATTTTGGTGTATATCAAGCTAGCGAAACGGCCGCGAATGCACCATGAGCGCGGCATGTAAAACATGACATCATGTCACGGTTTTCATGTTACCACCTGTTATTCATGTTCGTCATACAGCCGCGTCGCGCAATACCAATTTTGGTATATATCAAGCTAGCGAAACGGGCGCGAATGCACCATGAGCATGGCATGTAAATCATGTCGTACATGACCTGCATGCCATGATTGCCATGTTACCACCTCTCAGTTACGTTCGTCATGCAGTCGCGTCGCGCAATACCAATTTTGGTGTATATCAAGAAAGCGAAACGGCCACGAGTGCGCCATGAGCATGGCATGTAAATCGTGTCGTACATATCATGCATGTGATGATTTTCATGTTACCACCTCTCACTTACGTTCGTCACACGGTCGTGTCGCGCAATGCCAATTTTGGTGTATATCATGCAAGCGAAAAGGCCACGAATGCACCATGAGCGTTGCATGTAAATCATGGCATACATGTCATGGATGTCATGGCTTTCATGCTACCACCTGTTATTCATGTTCTTCATACAGTCACATCACACAATTAAAATTTTGGTGTATATCAATCTAGCGAAACGACCGCGAGTGCACCATGAGCGTGGCATGTAAATCATGTCGTACATGACATGCATATCATGATTTTTCATGTTACCACGTGTCAGTTATGTTCGTCATACAGAAATGTCTCGGCATACCAGTTTTCGTATAAATCCTTTCATATAAACGGTCGCGAGCGCCCAGAGACCATGTCATGTAAATCATGCTGCACATGACATGCGCGTCATGATTTGCATGTAAGGACCTGTCATTATGTTCGTCATGAATTCTTGTCACGCCGTACTAATTTTGGTGTATATGAAATTAACGTAACGGCCGCAAGAGCCTAAGGCCGTGGAATGTAAATCATGCTTTTCATGGCATGCGATTCATGATTTTCATGATATGACCTGTCATTTATGTTCGTAATAAGGCCATGTTATGACACACCAATTTTGGTATACATCCGATTAACCAAACGGCCAGGAGAGCACAAAGCCGTAGGCGGCTAGATAGATAGATAGATAGATAGATAGATAGATAGATAGATAGATAGATAGATAGATACGCTCAAAGTCGCAGAAGTTCGCTAAGAAATGCTTCGCATTTAAAAACAAGAGTAGAGACGGCCATACGACCGCAATGCTGTTGGCTTATTTTTGCTTCTGAGGTAGCGTACAACAATAATAATAATAATAATATCTGGGGTTTAACGTCCCAAAACCACGCTATGATTATGAGAGACGCCGTAGTGGAGGGCTCCGGAAATTTCGACCTCCTGGGGTTCTTTAACGTGCACCTAAATCTAAGTACACGGGCCTCAAACATTTTCGCCTCCATCGAAAATGTAGCCGCCGCGGCCGGGATTCGATCCCGCGACCTTCGGGTCAGCAGTCGAGCGCCATAACCACTAGACCACCGTGGCGGGTTAGCGTACAACAAGGCTCACCGTGCGCAAACATTTGAAAGAAAAGCAATGCCAGGTAAACTAACCTTATTCCACAAGCTTTTGCGTAAAAGGCGTAATATAGAAAATGCTTTACAAATATCCAGATACCATGAAACAAGGTTACAAATGCCCCCATTCTTGCTGTACAAGTTGCCTGAACCGAAAATACGGTAAGAAATTGACAAATAGAAGTGTAATATCTCAATCACTTCAGAAAATTGTTCAAATGCAGAGATCCCTTTGTACCTAGCCTGAAAAAAATGCAACATGCGATAATATATCATATATATATGCATTGGATCGCTGAACGTTAGTATGGAACGTTCGTGCGAGCCTTCACCATACGAAATGAAAACAGTTTCAAGCAGCTCATTCTCAACTTCAGATGTTTTCACGGTTCTCGGAGGTTACCCTTCGCCCGGTTCAGAGACTTTACAAAAAGATGTGGACGAGTAGTTACATAAAATACAATTGTTTCCGCGGCAGTTGAGTGCGCGCCAACAGGGCACCCGACCGCAATTTCCCGCTTTTTCCTCATGACCTCAATTTTGCGTCCACGACAATTTCGTGCTGAAGCTCCGGAGTACTTAAATAGCGAGTCTGCTCATCTCTTGAATAAATAAATATAAAGAGATGACCAGACGGGTAAAGCAAGCCTCTTTTGTCTCGCAGACGCGTGCAATCAGCTGCTCTGAAGTGAGAATCACGTTTGTTTTCGGGCGATCGCTCGTAACATCAAGTGAGGCATACACGATGTTGCACTGTTATCGTTTCATTTTCTTTGGTTTGTCTTTTTTTTTAAGGCTAAAGCCTTAGATGCCTCATCAAATACGAAAATTGACCGTCGGCATCCCGCGTAGCCAACACGAGTGATGCACAGAATCATCAAGCGATGACGTCGACAGAACTTGTGACGTCATTCAACGTGACGTCATATGAGAGCGCCACCACGTGACATGGTCGCTTTGCATTGCCTCCGTGATCGGTGGCGATCACGGAGGCAATGTAAAAGGTGACGTGCAGAAAGCTTGCAATGCCTTCGATCCCGGCGGCAGTCCGAAACCACGTTATGTGCAGAAAGCTTTCGTAGAGGGGCGAGAGAGGATCAATGCATCGACTGACGAAAAAGATGGCTTTCGATCTCAGGCGAATGCATAAGGGACCGTGTTTTTTTTCATGTAATTTTTTCGCATGCATTTTACCTATGCGGTCAGTTCTTCAAAATGTATGGGTAAGTCTCTCATGTTGAGATCGATATTGGTGACCACAGAGTTTTTATCACCTGACAGAAACAAATCGTCAGACCACACGTACATCGTCAGAATTATTTCTGGCTACAGAAAGCGGGTTTGCGCGCCACACACCATATTATTATTGTTAGTCGTTACGCATACGGCAAGCATGTCAGGTTAGTGATGCCATGACCTATCGGTCGTGTTGGACATACGTACATTTGTGCCCCTCCGTGCCAATTTTCGTGTATACCAAGTGAACGAGACGCGAGTAATTTTTTACTTTTGGTACCGCGGCCACACCGACTGACACATTTGGCTTCGCATGAAATGGCTTGAAACAGCAGAGCGCCGGAGGCAGCCTTCTAAAACAAATCGAATGCACGAAATCAAAGCTAGGATAGGAAGGGTGCAAACGCGTTAGCATGCATGAGCTATAGTTACTACGTGCATATATGTGCTATGTTCTCCTGGTTATCTCCTGTTTATTCTCTCCTGCAGCAAGCTTACGTTCGTCATTCCACACGAAAGTAAGTTAAGCGCCTTTTCTCACGATGAAGTGCGCGCAGGATGCGTTCCTCAAACAGCCACGCAAGTGTGGACCAATGCGGTGACAAACCAGCTGAAAGGATATATACAAAATCCCCGTTTCACAACACACAAACTAACAAACGCGTTCTCTGTGTGATGAGTCGCTGCAATATTATGTCGCAGGGACGCAGTAATAAATATTGCCCAAATCTCCGCAATTTCAGCTAATAGCGGCCAAAATATCACGCGCGTAGCAGACGCTCGCCGCTTTGACGCGGCTTCCGCCGCGGAGAAAGCCCACGGGGCCGGCACGGATGCGGCGCGGAAGTTCACCGCAAAAGGCCCTCGCTCCTCCCATGTATTCGCGCGGCGCTTTGGACACTCCCCCTATTCTAGGTCACTCTAGCCGTAGCTTCACCATTGCTCTCCTCATCTCCACCCAACTTCACCCTCTCCACCACGCTACCCTTTCTCTACCAGGCTGAACTAGGCTTACCGCTCACCCACTTAGCTCTATACATGCTCTCTCTCCCTCTCGTAATTCCCGAGGACATCTGTACGTGGCGCCATCTCTCGGCGGAAGCGACGGCGTCCTAACATAACACACGGCCGGGCTAGACCGCACGCGCGCGCTCGCTTCTTACGGCCTTCGCATCGGGTGTAGTACATGCCTTTCGCCGCTCCTTTGAGGGGGGCGCTGCGACCCTGACCCTCCTCCGCCGCTCCGTGCAGCGCGCGCAACGCCGGCCATAGCTCGGCACACTCACTCATGAGTGCACTCACTCACACTCACTCACACTCATTTGAACGTTGTGAGTGTGAGTATGAGTGAGTGCTCATGAGTGTGAGTGGACGTGAGTGTGAACGTGAGTGAGCACTCATGAGTGTGAGTAGGCGTGAGTGTGAACGTGAGTGAGTACTCATGAGTGTGAGTAGATGTGAGTGTGAACGTGAGTGAGCACTCATGAGGGTGAGTAGGCGTGAGTATGAACGTGAGTGAGTACTCATGAGTGTGAGTAGTTGTGAGTATGAACGTGAGTGAGTGCTCATGAGTGTGAGTGGACGTAAGTGTGAACGTGAGTGAGCATTCATGAAGGTGAGTTGGCGTGAGTGTGAACGTGAGTGAGCACTCATGAGTGTGAGTAGTCGTGAGTATGAACGTGAGTGAGTGCTCATGAGTGTGAGGGGACGTGAGTGTGAACGTGAGTGAGCATTCATGAGGGTGAGTTGGCGTGAGTGTGAACGTGAGTGAGCACTCATGAGTGTGAGTAGATGTGAGTATGAACATGAGTGAGGACTCATGAGTATGAGTGGACGTGAGTGTGAGTGGACGTGAGTGTGAACGTGAGTGAGCACTCATGAGGGTGAGTAGGTATGAGTATGAACGTGAGTGAGTGCTCATGAGTGTGAGTGGACGTGAGTGAGTACTCATGAGTGCGAGTAGGAATGAGTATGAACGTGAGTGAGTGCTCATGAGTGTGAGTGGACGTGAGTGTTAACGTCAGTGAGCGCTCATGAGGGTGAGTAGGCGTGAGTATGTACGTGAGTGAGTGCTCATGAGTGTGAGTAGTCGTGAGTTTGAACGTGAGTGAGCACTCATTAGTGTGAGTAGGTATGAACATGAGTGAGTACTCATGAGAGTGAGTAGTCAGAGTATGAACGTGAGTGAGTGCTCATGAGTGTGAGTAGGCGTATGAAAGTGAGTACTCGTGAGTGTGAGTGGACGTGAACGTGAGTAAGCACTCATGAGTGTGAGTAGGCGTGAGTGTGAACGTGAGTGAGTACTCATGAGTGTGAGTAGACGTATGAACGGGAGTGAGTACCAATGAGTGCGAGTAGTGTGAGTAGGCGTGAGTATGAGCGTGAGTGAGTACTCTTGAGTGTGAGTAGAAGGGAGCTGTATGTGAGTAAGTATTGACGAGAGTGAGTGGACCTGAGAATGAACGTGAGTATCGACTGTATGTTGCCATGAGTATAACGTGAGTGATTACCGATGACTGTGAGTAGACGTGAACGTGGGTGAGCTCTCATGAAAGTGAATAGACGTGAGTATGAATGTGAGTATCGACGAAGGTAAGAGGACGCGACTATGAACGTGAGTGACTACAGATGAGTGTGAGTTCGCGTGAGTATAACAGTGACTGAGTGCTCGTGAGCGTGAGTAGACCTATGAACGTGAGTGAGTACCAGTGAGTGCGAGTAGGCGATAGTGAACGTGAGTGAGTACTGATTTGTGTGAGTAGGCATAGTATGAACGTGAGTGGGTACTCATGAGTGTGAGTAGAAGTGAGTACGAACGTAAGTGAGCCCCGATGAGTGTGAATATAAAAGAGTATGCAAGTGGGTGAGCACTAATGAGGGTGAGAGGAGTGAGTATGAAAGTGAGCGTGTACCTAAATGTGCGAGTAGAGGGAATATGAAAGTGAGAGCCGATGAATGAGATTAGACGAGAGTATGAAGATGAGTGATTACCGATGTGTGTGAGTATACGCGAGTGTGAACATGAGTTCTGGGAGAGTGATAATTGAGTGCGAACACGACCTGTGAGCGTGAGTAGATATGGATATAAGTGCGAATGTATGACTGTGAGTATGACTGTAATTGAGTATGACTGTATCAACATGACTTAGCGCCATTAGTGGGAGTAGACCTTATTATGGACGTATCGGTTAGTGTGGGTAGGTAAATAAAACTGAGTGATTGAGGAACCATGGTGTGTGCCTTTGAGCGGTAGTCGGCATGACTTTGAATGTAAGTACTCAGGAGTGGGGGTTGAGGTTAGTATGAAGGTAAGTTAAAAGCACCAAGGAATGTGTGTCAGGGGTCGGCAAAGTTTATGGCACACACTCACTCGTTCACTCAAAAAATATGCCGCTTCTTATGGGCTCACTTGATCTCAATCTCGCTAAAACACTATTCAGCCAAGCTCACTCACATTCAGGCTAAAGAGAGGTTTCCTCAGCCGGATTCACGTGGACTTAGAAGCATCAGATTTTTCTCCAAGTCAACGCACGCGGACTCCACCCTAACAATATTGAAAACGGCCAGGCTCGCTGGGACTCAACGTCACCAGTTCGTCCCAGACGGTCTCACTCAACGACTACAAAAAAGATCAACGACCATAGCTCGGCACACTACCTCATGAGTGCACTCACTCACACTCACTCACACTCATTTGAACGTTGTGAGTGTGAGTATGAGTGAGTACTCATGAGTGTGAGTGGACGTGAGTGTGAACGTGAGTGAGCACTCATGAGTGTGAGTAGGCGTGAGTATGAACGTGAGTGAGTGTCTATGAGTGTGAGTCGGCGTGAGTATGAACGTGAGTGAATGCTTATAAGTGTGAGTGGGCGTGAGTATGAACGTGAGTGAGTGCCTGTGAGTGTGAGTAGGCGTGAGTATGAACGTGAGTGAGTGTCTATGAGTGTGAGTCGGCGTGAGTATGGACGTGAGTGAATGCTTATGAGTGTGAGTGGGCGTGAGTATGAACGTGAGTGAGAGCCTATGAGTGTGAGTAAGCGTGAGTATGAACGTGAGTGAGTGTCGATGAGTGTGAGTAGGCGTGAGTATGAACGTGAGTGAGAGCCTATGAGTGTGAAGGCGTGAGTATGAACATGAGTGAGTGTTTATGAGTGTGAGTAGGCGTGAGTACGAACGTGAGTGAATGCTTATGAGTGTGAGTGGGCGTGAGTATGAACGTGAGTTAGTGCCTATGAGTGTGAGTAGGCGTGAGTATGAACGTGAGTGACTGTCTATGAGTGTGAGTCGACGTGAGTATGGACGTGAGTGAATGCTTATGAGTGTGAGTGGGCGTGAGTATGAACGTGAGTGAATGCTTATGAGTGTGAGTAAGCGTGAGTATGGACGTGAGTGAGTGTCGATGAGTGTGAGTAGGCGTGAGCATGAACGTGAGTGAGAGCCTATGAGTGTGAGTAGGCGTGAGTATGAACGTGAGTGACTGTTTATGAGTGTGAGTAGGCGTGAGTACGAACGTGAGTGAATGCTTATGAGTGTGAGTGGGCGTGAGTATGAACGTGAGTGAGTGCCTATGAGTGTGAGTAGGCGTGAGTATGAGCGTGAGTGAGTGCCTATGAGTGTGAGTAGGCGTGAGTATGAACGTGAGTGAGTGCGAAGGCTGAAAATATTGGGGTGAGTGAGTGTGAGTGAGTATTCTCTTACAGTGCCGACCTATGACGCCGGCACATGAGTTCGGGCGCGCTTCTTCACTCTCCGCGCATTGAAAAACAAGTTGCCTAATCGTTGAAGACGCACAAATGGTTTATTTTGACTTCTTATATGCGCAACGTGCATCGAGCTTAAGCTTATCGAAAAACGTATAAATGCAAGAGCCGGGAGTACAGCTCTCCGCCATAAAACGTGTAGACATTCTGAGGTTTAGAAATAAACATTTATTGCTCGGGGGTAAGCACTCGCAAATAGTTGAACCCTTTCAAGTGAAAACTTTTCCGGACTTCACAAATGTCTCGTTCACAACCTAAAATGCTTCCTAGTCAGCTTGTGTGCGTAGGTAGAAGGCTTGTCGTTTGCGTCAGTCAGTTGGTTTAAGTGATTGACGAGGAAAAATCTTGGGAATTTTTCGGCTATGAGATCTGCGGATCGTCGGGTGTGGCTTTCGTCAACGCCTTCAGGGTAGCTTAAGATGGGAGCGCGTTGCAAGCAGGGCTGGACTGCTGTTTCTAAAACTTCTAGCACATTCCTGCGTGGCAGGTGTTCAGAGGCCTTATTGAAAAAAGAGCACTATCTTGACCGAAAGAGCTAGAAACTCAGGCCTCGGGTAGTGTAGTTCGTTCCTGTCTTGTGCTCGCAGTAGCTTATACAGCTGATGCTGCCTGTTGTTGGTCGTCAGCAGCGCAGCGCAAGAGTCACATCCGAGGTCTGTAATAATAATAAGCGACGAGGAGAGTCTGAAAAGTGCGAGCGATTTGAGCGGTGCGATCAGAGCGGTTGTGCGTTGTTAGTAGTGCGATTGAGCGAATATGCGTATGCGACTTTGTGTTATGAGTTTTCCGTTGTAACCAAGTTGTTGAGAATTAAATGTAAACTTCTTTTTCCCTTTTAACTGTGTGTCGTGCGTTGCGTTTTCTATTGTGTCTTAATTTACGGCCCAGCCATACTGACGCTAACAAAAGGAACGCGAAAGAGCTCGGGGTCCCCGGAATTAATGTTTCCAGGTGGTGTTAACACCTTGACAATGCACACCACCACTCTCGGGGCGTGCCGTCCGAAGGGGTTATTCAGCAGCAAGAGTCCTCTCTTGTTTTTTTACTTTCTTTCTCCCTATACGCAGTTATTTTGAACCCTTAGAGATATAACTCACGTACGTGTTTCAAAGAGCTGTCAAGCTGCAGACTTCAGCTTTTAGCCCTGAAAACCACTCCAAATATATTTGGAAAAATAAAGAAATAGAAAATAGCTAGCAAGGGGAAGGCGTGCTCGTCATTTCTGTAAGCGACCTCTAATTGCGGCCTCGTTGTCCAACGAGACCAAGGGCCAAAGGTATTTGATGCTCTCTGCTTGCAGAACAGCTAGGTGCACCGTTTATCTCTCTCTCTGATCGTTGCCAGTGCTTCATGCCTCCTGCGTTATGCCTCATGATGGTTAGCGCAAACGCAACACGGACGTAAAGAAGAAAAAACGACGACACAAGCGCTATCTAACAACTGAATGTTTATTGGAAAAATCACAAATATATATGTCTAAGAAAGAGAACTGCGTGAGCTGCCCTTCTATCGCTTTGATTGATGAGGAAGTGTCTTTCCTGGAAAGGGCGTAGTTTGTTAGCATACACGTTTTTATCTGTCAATTATCTTTGGCGCATGTGCGGGTTTGTTGTTTTTTCTCTTTCTTTTACATATATATTTGTGATTTTTCCAATAAACATTCAGTTGTTAGATAGCGCTTGTGTCGTCGTTTTTTTTCTTTCTTTTCGTCCATGTTGCGTTTGCGCTAACCATCATGAGCATTTTCCAACTCGCCCAATTCGCTGCCCTCCTGCATTATGCCTCGTTAGCCGATTCTTCCACAGTTTTACTGAGTTTAAGCTTGTATCTCCACGGGCACATGCATACCTACATTATGCGGCGAGCCTCTGATAACATTAGTTTTTTTTTTTTTTTTTAAGAGACGATCCTCCCTCTAACCCCGACTTCCTGAATAATCTCCCTCCCCCCTCTCCGTCGAGAACCCCCATTCCGCGGTTTCACATCGAGCAACGCTCTTGTGCCGAGTGCGCGGCGCAGGAGATGCCACGGTCAGGGTCGCAGCGCCCCTACCGCCGTCGGGAGGCGAAACATACTGAGAAACTCTCCCATTGCTTTCGCGGCGGGTGAGAAGGCCGTAAGAAAAGAAGCGCGCGTGCGGTCTAGCCCGGCCGTGCATAACAGAATGGAAAATAGGCGAGAAAAAATCGTATCTCTTCGAAAAGCTAGTCATCAAAAACGACTCCGGGTTTTATACAGCAGAGACCTACTGGAACATTTCATTTTGGCTAAATTGCAGTATCGCACTAGAAATCATGTGGCTTCCCAGGACAATTAAACACCGCCCATTAGAAGCACATGGGGCCCCATTGTAAAATATCAGACACTCTAGGCAGCCACGCTATTTGTAGTACGACACTGTAATTTTAACAGACTGTTCAAATAAGCCTTTGCTGTATGGAACCGGGGTCCTTTTTGATAACTGTCTTTTTTCGTCAGATAGGACTTCTTTTCGCCTGCCCCGCCACGGTGGTGTAGTGGTTATGGCGCTCGACTGCTGACCCGAAGGTCGCGGGATCGAATCCCGGCCGCGGCTGCTGCATTTTCGATGGAGGCGAAAATGTGAGGCCCGTGTACTTAGATTTAGGTGCACGTTAAAGAACTCCAGGGGGTCGAAATTTCCGGAGCCCTCCAATACGGCGTCTCTCATAATCATATCGTGGTTTTGGGACGTTAAATCCCAGATATCATCATCATTTTTTTGGCCTCTTTCTCATTCAGTTACGGCAGGCCAGCGCTGCCACCGACGAGACAAGGCGGTACGTGCACGTGTCCCCAAATCCTGGTTATGGCAGGCTTC
This sequence comes from Rhipicephalus sanguineus, assembly GCF_013339695.2. NCBI lineage: Eukaryota > Metazoa > Arthropoda > Arachnida > Ixodida > Ixodidae > Rhipicephalus > Rhipicephalus sanguineus. The sequence continues at coordinate 69,647,839 of NC_051178.1, read as the reverse complement.
GCTCTCGCAGCTGGACTAGAAGGTGCAGACGACGGATCCCCAGGGAAAATACTCAAGCAGTGCACACTCTTGAAGGCTAGAAATTGGCAGATTATGAATTCATGATGGCTGCTGTATGTACACATTCCTTATTCTCGGAATAAGCTTCTAATCGTAAAGGTTTCCGGGTGAATAATCGAACAAAACTAACGTTCGCATTCGGTGACTATGAACTGAGTGCCGGAAGTTTTGTACACTGTTGTAGACACAATCAAAGGCATGATGGGTTGACTGTTAGAAACACTTGCCAAAGTTTTAGTTGGCACATTCACGCTAGAATCGAGTGGTACGTGATAGCGAAGATTCAAGCGCCGTAAACAAGACAGAGAATCGCTTTGGAGCACACGAACTGGGATTTTGCTTGCAGTCCAAATGATCTCGACTCTGGACCAAAAGTTCCGTATTTATCGTTTTCTCCCCGACATAGAACGCTTCGGTCCACACGCACATACGTGTCAGAAAAACCCTGGGCACGACGTACGGAAGAGTGCACTCTAAATAAAGGCTATATTTTATTGTCTCAGACAACACGTCACATATACAAACAAAAACGCTTTCAAAAGCACCGACAATAGATGTTACATTTGCCGGATACTTTCGTGGTACATCTTTCGATGGCATCTGATGGCCCCTAGGAACACCTCTACAAGAAAAATCGCGCATACACGCACAAATGAAAAGACACACTCATGCCAAAGGATTTGCCTACTTGGCATTGTCCACATGTGCCCTCTAATTTAAACTGTGATACGGTAGCCGCGACTCCTATACAGCGTCTGCCTGCTGCGTTGGGTGGGGCAATATGAGCGCTATAAAGAACACGTTTTGCTGCCTACTTGATGTGCGTGGTGTTTCAAGGTGGATAACAGCATGCGCTTCCTAAGCATACAATGCTCTGAAAATACCCTGCAGTTCGAGCTGCAGTCGCTGCGGTTTTCGCGTATCTGGATATGAGAATTCAGGTCTATTCTCCCAGTAATTTTTACCGCTACAGATGTGACAGTGAAGTTCGGCTACTCGATGAGTGAGTGCGCTCATGACGCGAAAGGGTCCCTCTTCGCCCAAATGTCTTGCCACACACGTCGCACCTATGAGGTCTCTCGCCGGTGTGGGTCAGAACATGCGCCTTCAGCGTACTCATCTCCGCGAATGCAGCGGGACACAGGTGGCAGAGATACGGCTTCTCGCGCGTATGCGCGCGGGTGTGCTTTCTTAGTGCCTGTTTTGAACCATATCCGCGGCTACAGAACTGACAGCTAAATTTTTTTACACCAGAGTGAATATTCTTGTGCTGAGAAAGGGTGTATCTAGCAGTAAACGTCTTCCCGCATACGTCGCACCTGTGAGGTCGCTCGCCGGTGTGGCTTGCGACGTGCCTTTTCAGCGTGAAGAACTGCGCGAACGTAGCGGGACATAGGTGGCAGGTGTAAGGCTTCTCGCCAGTGTGCGTACGGGCATGTACCGTCAGTGCGTCTCTCCGGGAAAGTTTTCGGCCGCAAACGTGGCAGCCAAACGCTTTCTTGTCCGAATGAGTCAGTGCGTGGCGCGCGAGCTTTGTTTTCATGGCAAATCTCTGTCCGCAGACGTTGCACTCATGCAGTCGTTCTCCGGTGTGAGTCAACATGTGTCTTTTCCGCTGCTCGCTGCTGGTGAACGTGTCCGGGCACGACGAGCACTCGAATGGCCTCTCGCCCGTGTGCGTGCGACTGTGGATCACGAGGTTCTTTTTTTCCGTGTATTTGCTGCCGCACACGTCGCAGGCGTACTGTTTTTCGCCTACGTGAGCGAACAAGTGTGTTCGCAATTGTGCCTTGCGGTTGAAAACTTTGTCACAAACGCCGCACTGCAATGACCTCGTGGCCTTAGACTTGCCGCCTTTTTCTGGTTGGGATGCACTGACTTCGTCAGGGGACCTGCGATTGAAAGAAGTTTTATTTTAATATATGATGTGAAGATGTCGGCGCACAAATAAAGCGCCGGCTCCTTTGTTAGCTCTTGAACGGATCAAGCCTTCAAGCCAACAAATAAACGCACAGACAGTAGCATATGGAAATAAAAAAAGCCGGCAGATCCCACGCATTGTGGGAATCGATGTAATGCGAAGCAGCCAGCAAAGAGCTGCATACATCGTCGTGTATGTCATTGAGGAAAGTGCGTGTCATGATTTTCATGTTAACTCGTGTGTTATTTATGTTCGTCACACAGTCACGCCGCGCAGTACCAATTTCGGGGCAGATCAAGTTAGCGAAACGGCCGCCAGCGCCTAATGAGCGTGGCACGTAAGTCATGCTGTACATGACATGCGTGTCATGAGTTTGAGTTTATTGGTGACATAAGGGTTAGTTACATAATACGTGTATACGATGAGGGTCCTAGAGTATAAAATACTGAGTTTCATGTTAACTCGTGTTATTCATGTTCGTCACACAGTCACGTCACAAGATACCAATTTTGGTGTATATCAAGCTAGCGAAACGGCCGCCAGCGGTCCCATGAGCGTGGCACGTAAGTCGTGCTCGTACATGACATGCGTGTCATGATTTTCATGTTAACTCGTGTTATTTATGTTCGTCATACAGGTACAAGTCGCAAGATAATAATTTTGGTGATTCTCAAGCTAGCGAAACGGCCGCCAGTGCCCATGAGCGTGGCATGTAAATCATGCTGGAAATGACATGCGTGTCATGATTTTCATGTTAACTCGGTTATTTATGTTCGCTACACAGTAACGTCGCAAGATACCAATTTTGGTGTATATCAAGCTAGCGAACCGGCCGCCAGCGCACAATGAGCGTGGCATGTAAGTCATGTACAACATGACATGCGTGCCATGATTTTCATGTTATCTAGTGTTTTTATGTTCGTCACACAGTCACGTGGCGCAATACCAATTTAGGGGTAGATCAAGCTAGCGAAACGGCCGCCAGTGCCCCATGAGCGTGGCACGTAAGTTATGCTGTACATGACATGCGTGTCATGATTTTCATGTTAACTCGTGTTATTTATGTTCGTTACACAGTAACGTCGCAAGATACCAATTTTGGTGTATATCAAGCTAGCGAAACGGCCGCCAGGGCACCATGAGCGTGGCATGTAAGTCATGCTGTACATGACATGCGTGTCATGATTTTCATGTTAACTCGTGTTATTTATGTTCGCTACACAGTCACGTCGCAGATACCAATTTTGGTGTATATCAAGCTAGCGAAACGGCCGCCAGCGCACCATGAGCGTGGCACGTAGGTCATGCTGTACATGACATGCGTGTCATGATTTTCATGTTAACTCGTGTTATTTATGTTCGCCACAGTCACGTCGCAAGATACCAATCTTGGTGTATATCAAGCTAGCGAAACGGCCGCCAGCGCACCATGAGCGTGGCATGTAAATCATGCTGTACATGACATGTGTGTCATGATTTTCATGTTATGACTTGTCATTTATGTTCGTCATACAGTCATGTTGCGCCATACCAATTTGGTGTACATTCGATTAACCAAACGACCAGGAGAGCACAAAGTCGTAGGCGGCTAGATAGATAGATAGATAGATAGATAGATAGATAGATAGATAGATAGATAGATAGATAGATAGATAGATAGATAGATAGATAGATAGACAGACAGACAGACAGACAGACAGACAGATAGATAGATAGATAGATAGATAGATAGATAGATAGATAGATAGATAGATAGATAGATAGATAGATAGATAGATAGATAGATAGATAGATAGATGAGATAGATAGACAGACAGACAGACAGACAGATAGATATAGATCGATAGATAGATAGATAGATAGATAGATAGATAGATAGATAGATAGATAGATAGATAGATACGCTCAAAGTCGCAGAAGTTCGCTAAGAAATGCTTCGCATTTAATAAAACGCACATACGTCTAAATAGAATAATTGTTGCGGTTTTACGTCCCAAAACCACGAATAAGAGTGACGCCGTAATAAAGGTTCCGGAAATTTTGACCATTTGGTGTTCCTAATTTAACGTACGCCTAGATCTGAGCACACACGCATCTGGACCAAACACGATATTAGTAACATATAGCACGCTTAGAAAAGAAAGAGCGATTATCGCAAAATCGTGCTTTGAGACATTTTGCATAGTGGTTTTGATACGAACCAAACAACCACGAATACAACTGAAGCCGTCCTCAATAGGCTGTTAGTTCGTAAGCACGAGCTTTCCTGGGGGGGGGGGGGGATCAACACAACCACATCTACCTCCCCCCACCCCCTTCGAAAAAGCTTTCTGCATCCAACGTCGTTTTGCACTGCCTCCGGGATCTGAGGCATAGGCTGCACCCCGCACGTTGTCTTGCAGTGGCTCCAGGAATGGCCCACCTTTGACCAATATACAACGTCATGATGACCCGTCATCACACGATAATGAGTTTTCGCATCACCCGCATTGACGGTGATGCCATCGACGATCACTTTTCGCGTCTGGTAAGGCATCTAAAGCTTTACATTTAATAAACTTTGTGTACTTCAGTAACGCGCGACGGACACAGATTACTAACCCTTTTCTGCTGTCAATGCGGCGGAGTTTTGCCCTTTGTCCACGCCGCTTATTCCTGGAGAGTCCGGGGCACAGCTAGATTCCTTCTGACAGGTCCATCTTTTAGCTTTGGTCATATGTGGATTCCTGTAATAAAATAGCACAGAAATCACCAATAAGAGCTTCACATTAGTAAGATAGCACACAAGGTAAATAAATAAGAGATAATCGCGAAACTGTGCTTTGACACATCTTGCATCTTGATTGTCATAATAAAAAAGGCAGTTTCGCCGCAAAGGCGAAGCAATGAATGCGATAGCAAAAAATTGGAATGTCACACGAAAAATGACAAGCAGCTCGATACTTGCAGCGCGCCGCTGAAGCACAAAGAAGGACGCCGGAAATAAAGGCACAGGTATACACAGGACAAGCGTGAACGAACAACGGTCACAGTTGTTACGCATTTGTGCTTGAACAACGCGCTGCAAGTGTCGACAATGTTTGTTTGTTTCTTTCTTTAAAATTATGGCACATACTCACTCTTGGGGATTGGCCAGGACTGTGTGTCGACAATGAAGAATCAGAGCTCCTAAATATTGCTTTTTCTTTTGAACTGCGGCGCGAGGAGTGACCCCTCTGCGTCTCCTGTCACACGGGCGCGTCTGGCGTAAGGTGTGCCCAGTGTTTTTTTTTTTTTCGTTCCACACCCCGAGTGGGTACAGAAAGGGGCCACTTTGTCGTGCGCGTCTCAAGGGCATTTTTCAAACTGAAAGAATATGCAGGAGCATTGCGTAATAGAAAACATGCTCACGCTCCTCCGATATCTGCGTGCCACCAGCGGTAAATTGTGTATATAAATAGCTCGCCGTCATTTCGCCGGCGCATGCATGGCGTGTGCTTGAGTTAATATTAAAGCACTGCGATCCGAACGCGGATGGGCGGTGGCCACACTGTGGGGAGACCTGTGATATCTTCCACATGGTGTGGGCATGTACTGAAAATCCCCACCTGCCCCCTTCCCCTACCCCTTGACAAGAGGCATGGGAAACTGTCCTCCTCAACTGCTCCTCACCGGAGTCGCAACGGGCTCTGGTGCGACGGGCGTGGGACGAGGCCTCATCATGCGATGTCCCGGACTAGGGACCCCGGCCATGTAGCGGGGTCATGCCTTGGCCCCTAAACTCTTTCTTTATTCTTTTTTATAACAAATGTTTTTAACACGAAATTGTTTTATGCCGGTGTCCACCAAGATTTCAGTGACGGATTTCCGTCACGGAAATGACGTTGAAAAAATTTACACGATCAGATAGCAAAGCAAAAATTGGCCGCGTATCTTCGTGCTTCGCTGCAAATGTCGTCTAAAGACGATAGAAGAGGCGCTGCGTGAGATATGGACGCCATCTGGCAATACGACGGGAAACATGAGTGCTGTGTTGCGGGCTGGTAGTCCCGGCGCAGTAGCAGGCGAAGACCGGCGGTGACCAACGCGACCGGCGGGGACGCCAGCCAGCCCGAACACGCGGTTTGGCGCGAAGCGCCGAAGCAGAAGAAACGTCCACACTCAACGAGTACTCTGCACACACTCTTTTATTTACACGTCGCCTGGGTAATACAGTAATGCCAGAGCGGCGCCCCATGGCATTCATACAGTGCAATACGGAACCGAAACCGAAACACAGCAATGAGCTTGTGCAGAGGGCACGGAGGAAGACAAGTTTCAGCGCAGTCGCATTTTCAGCGCAGCTTAAGAAACTAGGGTCTCTAGAATTACGTATCTATGTATTTTCTAATAAAGGAACACAGCACCTAGTGATGTTGCTCCTCAGATATGCGTAATGTTTGCTTTTTGATCAACAATGTACACAAGTATGAACCTAGTCATCCGTTCAAGGTGGCTGGCCCTTGGGCAAGTGGTTCAACTTTGGCCGGGTGGCTGAATCGAGTGACGTGCCGACAAACAGAAAGACAGAAAGACAGACCAAAATTTCTGCGTTTAAGTTCCCCAAGAAAGACTATCGTCTTTAAAAAAGTTCCCACGACCGCTCGGTCCGCAACAACAGATGCCGGGCACGCTGTCCACTGCGCCACGGTCACAGACTCTAGCGGCTTTACAAACACGCCTTTTATATCTACTACTCTCCTGGTCGGCGGGTGGTGTTGCCCTCTGGGAGCGGCAAAGTAAAGTAATTCGTCAATACTGTGGCCTCCGCGATTAGCACGTGCAACGCGTTACACGTCCGTCCCATTCGGCGCGTTTTCGATAAAAGTTCAATTTTGTCAATGCCTTAACACACCGCGAGGTGGCGACCTTAGTCCAAGCGTCGTAAAAGCGTCGGCCTCGCTCACAGCATCAAGCTAATCCAAACCAAAAATAGTTCTGCGACACGCGCCTGCCTCAACTGGCTGTAACACCGCGTTCCCCGCTCACGCGCTCGCCCCGAGAAAAATCGCGGCTGGCCTACCGGGGCGGCACGACGCGCTTTGCGTTTCCCTCTAGTACGGCCGTGCTGTTCAATCACATTTTGACATGCTGCGGGACCGCGACCAAGTTCTGCGTCCAATATGCGACGCTCTTCTGGCTATCACACCTCGTTCTCTAAAGACGCTTTCACCGTTACCTACTACTGCTACCACAAGGGTTTGTTTATTCGTTTAACATGGACGCTAGTCGCTGGGATGGAGATGTACCACCAATCATCAAAGTGGGTGCATCCACGTTAAACTGTGCTATAGCTGCCGGACATCAATATACATAGTGCAAACTCTCCTATATCAATGTACAGTAAACATCAATGTACAGTAAACAAAGGCACGCTTTACTTTCGTGTTATTCCGATTCCTATGACGGAGGGATCAACCATCTTTCATCATCATCATCATTTAACGCAGCGCGCTGGGGAGCCAGGGGTCGCTGGTTAGAATCCCGGGTCGGGTACTTCCGAATTTTTTCTTATGCTTTATTTTTATTTGTGCCTTTTATATATATATACATACATATACACAACCGGGACATGACGGCGACGGCGAGAATCCGCCGAGAATGTCTATATGATTGCTATCGCAATAAAATGAACCAAGTGAGCACGTATAGAACACAATGTGCGCTCGTTAGGCTGTAAATTCGAAAGCATGAACAACACTCATTGAAGTGCGGCGCGCAATTCGCCCAAGCTTGGCTGCTACGGCCTCCAACAGCATAAACGAATATTAAAAGAGAAGGTCAGTCTGTCCTTTATACATTTGCCTTAGATGACCCAAAGGTGAAATCCATCTTCTCTTTCTTCTCAGTCTACCGCGTTGCTCCCCCGTCCCCCTTGAAAGCTTTCTGTACCGAACGTGACCTTTCTGTGCCTCACGTCGTAGCGTGCCGCACTGGGCTAGGAAACTAGCGCAACCTAATAGATCCCGATAAACTTTTGCCATCCATCCACCGATCCCGGTCAAGGAGGCATTGGAAGCTTTCTGCACCTGCACTCATGTGGTTTTGCAATGCGTCCGGGATCAGCCCGCCTTTGACGAAGCGAAGACGTCATATGATGACGTCATCACACGATGTTGCGCTACGTCATCACGATGTGATCATAACATTACAAAGTGTAGCGACCTGTGACCACAAGACTACGTCATCGAATGATGATGATTTTTTGGCATCACTCGTGTTGACGCCGCTGCCCCTGACAGTCACTTCTGACGTTTCATGAGGCCTCTAAGGCTTTCGCCTTAGCAAGTACCGCACTCACGAGAACTCTCTAAGCAGGCACAGAGGCGCTCGATCGAATGCGATTCAAGCTTTTACAAACTGCAGCACGTACGGTGACCACCATATAACTGTGAGGTGGTAGCTGCTAGGCATTCTGAAGGGGCTTCTTCACATCCTCCACCAAATATTGTGCAAGCTAACGGGACCCTCACGTGCAATTTGAGAGTGCTCGCGGCTATCTCAAGCTGTTGATTGGTTCGGCGGATTTTGCTGCCTGCTTCAATCTTCTTTTAAATGTGACGAAAAATAAAAATGGAGGCGCCCGTAATCCTTGACTCAGGTGCTTGTAGTGGCACTTGCACGTTGGCCTTTGTGTGCCCTGGTGTATTCCTTGCGTAAGCTTTCTGTTTCATCGCACTGCCAAAGTGGATCTCGGAGGCCAGGGAGAAAGGAGCGCGTGGGTGATATTTGCTCTGCCAGCTGCTAAAAATAAAAGAGTGTGCTCTTTCTATGAACTCGATTTACTTAACTTTCGTTAATTATCCTGATAGTTAATTCGCCCTCATATAAACCTTATACTCCGACATCCAATGTATCCAATATAACTATTAACTTGAAGAAGAACCATCGATTTAGAAGACTTTTAACACGAACGTGTTTTGTGCCGGGTTCCACCACGGCTCCACTGCCGCATTTCCGTCACGGATATGACGTTGAAAAATATAAAGACTAACATATGGTAAAAAAAATCTAGAAGAAATAGTTCCGTCGCCGGGAGTCCTTACTACCCCTGGATCCCCGGCGCGCAGGGCGAAACGACTCCGCCACAGACGGCACGCTCTTCGACATACCAACGGCGTGCTATTTATATACACCATTTGCCGGTGGCTGTACTCAGAGATCGCGGTACATCTGCATGCTTTCATTATCGGGTCATTCCAAGTGAAACGTCCCAGCCCAAAATTCGACCACCAGCGATTCTATTGAAAAAAATTTGAGCTAGAAGGTAACTGTGTGAGAGTGATTTGAGTAAAGTATTTTCGTTCAGAAAAATTATCTGGTCACGTGACGGCCCTTTGAATATTCTGGCGAGAAAGAAAAGTTGGGTGGGAATGTTGTTGAAAATGGAAGACGATGACGGTCTCGCACCGCGCGCCTACAATCATCATGAGGATGAGTGTGGTATTAAAGGGAGAGGAAGAAGGCAGCCATGCCGTCGGTCTCTGTTCTTTACATTTGATGCCGAAACCCGGGAACTACGACTCCGGCTTGAACTGAGATCAAGATGCGACTCGTGGATTGATGAGGCAGCGTCCGTCGCCTGGAGGTTCGCGAGGCGGGAGCCCCTTACGATGACTTCGGCTCTGGTCTGTCCTTGCCCTTCAAGACGACGGCCCGAGGTTCGCAAGGCTAGGATGTCCATGAAGAAAGAAGAGTTACATCCTGTAAGCCCGGCCCTCGGAGCAGCTAACGGTAAGTCTGGCCATCCATTAGACTTTTGCTTCGGCGAAAACTACGAGGCTTGCGAGGCCAGGACGATGACCTGTCGCTGCAATGACGCCCGTTCTGCAGGCCTAGCCCTCGAAGCTACCGAATGTTCCGTAGTCGACCCACAGTGCTCATGTGACGATAGTCATTTCAAGGGTTCCGAGGTCGGAATGCTGACGCCTTTTAGTGAGAGTAGATGCGAAGGCCCTGCCCTTGGAGCGGCTAGCGCGACGCCATCATCGTTGATATTGACGCGTACGAACTGTGGAATCACGAGGGCGGATGAAAGGGAGAAGAAGAAGGCAGCCATGCCGTCGGTCTCTGTTCTTTACATCCAAGATATTCGGAAATCATTGCGAACAGCCATTGAAGAAGTAATGAAAAAGAGTGAAGTAGTACTTTTCTCTAGATCCCCGATGATCTGTAAACTCAAGGAATTACGCCTACATCTCGAACTAATGAGACAGGACTTGAAGAAAGTAGACCGCAAGATTTATGACACTATGCCTCTTGAAGATCTAGAAAGCGACGTCGAAAGTTGTGAAAACTTTGACTTCGACATCCTAAGAGCGATATCAGACCTTCAACTGCGATTATCAGAATTAGAGAAAAGACCGTTGTGCGCACTCGGACAACCAACAGGAAGTTCAGTGACGAGGTTTAAACCGAGGTGGATTTTCTCGCAGGGTGAAAGAATGCCTGTCGACGGCAGCAGAGACAAAACTGTCAGTGTGAGGAATTCCGCTGCCAACTCGCAACACGACCTAAGTAATGTAACTCTCGGAATAGGCTGTGCAGAAGATGAAAAAGTGATGCAAGCTCCGACTGAGCAGAAGTGGCCCGAAAAAAGTTCCAACGATTGTACCAAAAATAACATCGTAGGACTTGATGCTGTATCGCCTGTCGGTTGTGGGAGCCTTGAAGACATTTCCAGTAATGCTTTAAGTGGCGCTCATGACAGATCCGACACGACTGCGACACAAGCGTCAAACGTGTGTCACGAAGACCAAAGGACCAAGCCAAGGAAAAATGGAAGTTCCCGAGAGAACAAGCACGGAAATACTGTTGGACATGACACGTGTGGATCACTATCAGCCGCACGAATCACGACCTCGGCTATCAAGACGTCAAGCCTGAAGGAGATTGAGCACTCCCGTGGGACGCGATTGAAGAGACGTTGCCATCATGCTCAAGGCGAACAGGACACAAGGACAAAACGAAAGCACCTTGCGGTTTGGAAAGACAAAATAATGTCATCGAAAGGAAAGAAATTGAGGAAAAGAATGAAACGACAGTCCACTCAGGTGAGAGCCAAAGAAGAACTGAAAGCAAAGAAAGCAAGAGCACGTAAACACCTCCAAAGCCGACACTTCATACCAAGAACGCGCGAGGCACTGACTGACTTAACAACATGCAAGCAGCGACTTCATGCAGGAAGAGCGACTGTAATTCGAGATCGTTCCAAACACTTCAAACATTAGATGGAAGAGAAAAGGTCCTCAATAACAACCAGATAGCTTTGACTTGATTGCGCGACTACGGACTGAACTGGGACTATTGCGAACTGCGTGTGAAAGACTACGCCGAACTTTATACTGGTGTGCGTGACTAATCTGCGAGCGCTAAGTGATGGGTAGTGCCGGACGTTGAGTGCAAGTTGAGTGCACGGCGAATCGATATTTCTGCAGCCAGCGAACGAAAAGATAGCGCAACATGTTACGAGTGACGTGAATTCGAACTACCGCCCAGCCAGTGCGGTGGCTCGGCAGTGTTTTGTTGTATTGTGCCATCCTTTCCTTTTCACTTCTTTGTCGCAGGCGGGAAGATGTTGAAAATGGAAGATGATGATGGTCTCGCACCGCGCGCCTACAATCATCATGAGGATGAGTGTGGTATTAAAGGGAGAGGAAGAAGGCAGCCATGCCGTCGGTCTCTGTTCTTTACAAATATATTGTGCGTATTCACCCTTGAAACTGGGTACAATGACACATAGTGTTTTAAACCATTCTATTGTCATTGTTCTTTCACGTGACGTCACAAGTAAAACCGTATATTAATTTTCCGGCTTAAATAGGCTTAGCAAAGAAGCAAGAAAACGTGCAAATTCAGACAATTTTCGTACAACCGGCGGCAATGTTTCAGCCGCAAAAGTTTTTTAGCTATTTTGCCAGTCAACGTAGTATCTGCTAAAAATATTTTGTACCTCTGGAAACAAGTGTTTACTGACAAAAATGCTAGCAAATTTGACCCAAAAAAAGACTTTTTGGGGAGATTCGCTCGTAAATTAAGCATTGAGGCCCTCGCGATAAAAATATGTGAGAGGGTTCTTAATACGCTCCAATGTCTTCTCTTGTGATGTGGAAATTTTTATTCCTGTAAATTTTGTTTAAAGCCAAAAAATAATTTTTGATGTCCACAACCAATGTCACTGGTAGGCGCTGGCAAACGGAAGCGTTTTCCGTGATTTTAAGACAATTATTGCGATTTATTCCTGGTTAGTTCTGTAGTTGATATTATTTTAAACCTTGTTAGCTTGTTTGCACGTGTTTTGAGCATTGTCAGCCTTGTTTTAGGTCTGTATTGACCACTGCGGGACCATGAGGCATCAAACGTACAGTAGATGGACGACAAGCCGGGCCCCTAAATCGCTACACACTTAAAACAGAAATAACGTTTTGAACATTTGCTACCCCGAGGAGGGCCACAACTATCAGCAAAGTGGAACTTCTTTGCCACTTCACATGGAAAGAGCGCTTGCGACGATGTTGGCGGCCCACTGAAACATCTGGCAGCAAGAGCAAGTCTACGGAGGCCATATGGTGGTCAGATTCCGCCACCACATGATTTGTTTGGCTGGACCAAAAGTAATGTAACGGGTGTTACAGTGATTTGGTTGCCACATTCCACAATTCAAGAAAAGATAACCCAGCTAGCTCAGATGTTCGCTATGGTGATCTCTGTCAAAGGGACCCGACAACTGTACCATTTCGAACCGTCTACTCTTTCAACACTGTCCACTGCGGTGGTGTAGCGGTTACGGTGCTCGGCTGCTGACCCGAAGGTCGCGGGTTCGATCCCGGCCGCGGCGGTCGCGTTTCGATGGAGGCAAAATGCTAGAGGCCGTGTACTGTGTGATGTCAGTGCACGTTAAAGAAAACCAGATGGTCGAAATATCCGGAGCCCTCCACTATGGCGTGCCTCATAATCATGTCTTGGTTTTGGCACGTTAAGCCCCAGATACGGTTATTACTCTTTCAGCACTTCATGTTGGAATTACGTCTTTCTCCAACACTCATGAACTTCAAGTGAGAAAGCCGGTGTGAATGACAAGGTAGCCTACTTTGACATTAACGAGTGAGGTGTAGAAAATGCGACCAGAGGACGGCACATCGGAATGCAAAAGGCCTGAACGAAAAGAAATTTACGTATTGAAGTCATAATTTCCTTTTGCAAGTGTTGGTAGACCATGAAACGCTGTTCTTGTGCTAGTGTGAAACCCCCGAGAGCAAGGAATCAAGTGATTCACGCATCCGTGTGGCATAAAATGAAGCAGAGTCAGTCAATAAATACCACTGCGAAACACTGATGCCCATGCTGTGCTCGTCTGCCTGACTTCCCCTAGTGCCAAGAAAGCCCTTTGTGAAGGCACAAAAGTAAGCTAGTTCCTATATACATACACAGTGATACGAAATCACGCTGCCAGAGTTTGCTTGAAAAACTAACGGAATCCTCATGCAAGCCCCCCCCCCCCTCAAAAAAAAAAGAACGCTAAGAAAAAGCACACGTTCTGCAGTAAAGACAGACACCGGCAGTGCCTGCCAGTGACGTTGGTTGTGGACATCAAAAATTATTTTTGCGCTTTGAACAAAATTTGCAGAAATAAAAATTTCCACATCACAAGAGAAGACGTTGGAGCGTATAACGGACCCTCTCACATATTTTTATCGCGAGGGCCTCAATGCTTAATTTACGAGTGAATCTCCTCAAAAAGTCATTATTGTCAACTTTGCTAGCACTTTTCTCAATAAACGCTGGTTTAAAAATGTTGAAAATATTTTTAAGAGATACTACGTTGACTGGTAAAATAGCTAAATAAACTTTTGTGGCTGAAACATTGCCGCCAGTTATACGAAAATTGTCAGAATTTGCACGTTTTCTTACTTCTTTGCTAAGCCTATTTAAGCCAGAAAACTATTATACGGTTTTACTTGTGACGTCACGTGAAAGAACAATGACAATAGCATGGTTTAAAACACTGCGTGTCATTGTACCCAGTTTCAAGGGTGAATACGCACAATATATTCCCACCCAACTTTTCCTTCTCGCCGGAATATTCAAAGGGCCGTCACGTGACCAGATAAATTTTCTGAACGAAAATACTTTACTAAAATCACTTTCACACAGTTACCTTCTAGCTCAATTTTTTTCAGTACAATCGCTGGTGGTCGAATTTTGGGCTGGGACGTTTCACTTGGAATGCTCTATCACTAGCGAGATGGCTCGAATTGGGCTCGAACGGCGCGCGTCGCCTCACGCGTTGAAATGAGCGTGCGCCTCTACAGGGCGTGGTCGCTCCTGCGCGCGCGCTTATCTTGTACGTCTTGCGCTGAAGTTACAGAGAGCACGAAGGTCACTTCGCTCACTGCAGCGGCCGCTTTTGCGAAAGGAGCGCGCTGCTCACAAACAAATTAGTTATAACTGTGACAGTTCGCGCTCATCCTGTGTATACTTGTGCGTTCGTTTCGTGCGTCTCCTTTGTATTTGACGAGCGCGCTTTAACTGTTGAGCTGTGACAGTTGTTAGTTCGCGCTCATCCTGTGTATGTTCGTTCCGTGCGTCCTTTCTGCTTGAGCAGCGCGTTGCAAGTTTCGAGCTGCTTGCGGTTCTTCACGTGGCATTACAACTTGTTGCTCTAGCATTCATTCCTTCGCCCTTGGGGCGAAACAATCCACAACAAACGCTCAACTACGTCTGCGAAGACACGTTTTACTTTCGTGTTATACCGATTTCTATGACAGAGGGATCAACCATGTTTTTTTTTCTGAATATTCGGGAAACCAGAAGTGCTCGACCGGAACTGGTTGGAATAGAAACAAGACTGTCATGAATATATTATTATTAATAATAATTAGGCTGTCTTTGTGCTGTAGCTAATAGGCCACCATTACCTAAACAAACCTTGGCATGCAGTACTGTCAGTGCAGTGTAGTGAGGTGACTTACATAGAGATATTCGAGCAGCCATATTGGGAGCCCGGAGATTATAAGAAGACTCGAACAATATTTCGGCTGAGCAAAGGTAGTGGTGTGGCTTAGCTCCGAACTGCAAGCGTCTAGGCGTAAATATCCGCGTAGCTTTTAGTCCATATCTAGAGTGCATTGCCATTCACGTAGACTGCTGGACTCGTTAGCCGTCACGATCTGCTAGTGGGAGAAGCCGACAAAGAACCGTGCTCTCGTTCTCGCTCTAACTGCTTCAACCATTATTACTAAGCTGATCCAGTAACCTCTAGTATCTTCTAAATGCGAAGCATTTCTTAGCGAACCTCAGGCACTTTGGGCGTTTCTATCTACGTATCTATCTATCTATATAGCCGCCTACGTCTGGGTCGTCTCCATAACTTGTAATATACCAAAATTGGCACAGCAGGGGGTCAGTGTATGACGAACACGATTGACTGGTGATGACATCAATAACGCAAAATACCTGTCGCGTACGTCATGAAACCCTTTCTGTCAGTCACGTGTGGCACATAGCCGCATTTCAGAGTTCATGTTATGCGGGTATGTGCCACAGGTGATAACAGAGTCTCAATCAACGCAGTAACCGCGAACATACACATTGACACGGAGGCCTAATAATAATAATTGTTGGGGTTTTACGTCCCAAAACCAGGATATGACTATGAGAGACGCCATAGTGAAGGGCTCCGGAAATTTGAACCATCTGGTATTCCTTAAGCTGCACTGACATCGCACAGCGCACGGGCGTCTAGCATTTCGCCTCTATCGAAATGCGACCGCCGCGGCTGGGATCGAACCCGCGACCTTCGGGTCAGCAGCCGAGTACCGTAACCACTACACCGCAGCGGCCGACGGAAGGAAAGTTAGGGAGCTGAAGACAGAGCACCCCTGGAAGACGCTGGCTACCATCCACTCGCCCACGTGGTCCACAACGTCGACCGAGTAGATTACGCAAAAACTGGGGTCAATGCTTCCTACAATAACTCTGCTGAGAGGACCATGTCCCTCATGATTACCAGTGACTTCAGCCTTGATTTATCAAAACCCAACAACGCCTGGTTCTTAGACGGCATGAAAGACGGCTTGGACGTGGACAGGGCATCACAAGACCTCGGTGTCACGTCCAGGACAGAAGGCATTGTACATCATTTCTTCGTAAAAGCCATCCGCGCTTTCCACCAGCTCTACTATACCTCACACTTCACTACACTTAGACCGTTCGTAGCCGCGATCACGAACGGATCCTATAACACGTCCTGTGCTCACTGAGCACGGTGATGATGACCTTATTGAAGAACTGCGAAGAACCCCTTCCACATATGCACTATGGTTCGTGAAACGTGGGTGCATTCTCCGTCATAACGGATAGGTATAAGCATAACAACTCTAACGCAACTCTAACAACTGCAACTGTGACTATAAAGTACGTGCAATGCGCCTGCGCGTGCCGCTCGGCTGTGTATATATCTAGGAAAATTCTGAATAAAGCTTAGTTGCGAGTAGCACCTGTCCTGTGCATCTGTGTTCCTTCATTGTCCTATTCGAATTCGCGCTATCGATCATTGAAGAATATAAGCACTGCATATCAGCTTACTACGTTTGGTGTTGGTAACACTCATGTTGCTGTTGGCATTGTTACGCAACTGTAAACAACTGCTTATATATTACATGTCTGACGCTTCAAAATATGTGTGTGCGTACACCATTTGCACATTTCTCTAACGTCATTCCGTAACATTTCGCTCAATGTGAAAAATTGCGAAGTCACCTTCCTGCGCATGCTTCGCATAACACTGATTCCCACGGTACGTGGGATCTGCCGAAGTTTTTTTCGGCTCAAGATGAGTTCGGGTTCCGCCACGTTCTGAGAATGCTGTTTCTGCTTCAGTTCCGACTAAAATTGCGGTTCAGACACGGTTTTCGGATCGTGTACAGTTCGACAGAGATTTGTAACAGTCGGCGAAGGTTAGCTAATCAAGTTGTTACTCTCGTAAAAAAAGAAAGAGAGAGAAGTAAAAAACGGGAAGACGTCATATAATAACCTCGGAACTTCTGCAACGAGTATTATGTGGTACACTACTGAACTGCGATTGTTCATGCTAATATGAAGTTTAGTAAATCACGAAGAAAAAAGGCGCCGGTCGAAAGCAGCAATTTTTATAAATTAGAAATAATCTGGATTGAACAACGAGCCCTAGAACATTTCTGATAACAATTCAGAAACGAGTGACGCACACAGATTACTAACCCTTTATCTACCGTCGACGCGGCGGAATCTTGCCTCCGATTGTCGCAGATTGTTCTTTGAGAGCTTTCAACAGGGCTGGTGGACTGTTGAGACGTCCGTCTTTCCGCCATGCCCATGGCTGGATGCCTGTAATAAAATAGCACATGAATCACCTATCATAGTTGGACATCAGTAAGCGATGGCGTGAAGGGTGTGGTGGTGTCGGCCATCAATTGGTTAGTTTTAGGTTATGTTACTCGTTGCCTTTACCGAACACCACCGCGGGTTCGAGCGCTGGGAGCTTCATGCAGTGCGCCGCGTCCTCGTTCGTCCCGCGCCCGACACACCAAAAGGACGTCGGGTGTGGTTAGCAGCGCAACAAAACGGTCTCTCCCTACTCACCGATCCTACCTTTCCGACACGCACGGGAAACAGTGTCTGTAAAGACACTACACCAGACCTTACGTTTGCATATCGCCTCCCTCATGCCACATGGTGCAACACGCAAGAGAATTTGGGTAGTGATCATTACATTATCGAAATTCTCTTAAATATGCAACTACCCCGCAGGCCTCCCAGAGGCTCCACTTTCACTAAGTGGGATTCTTTCCGCACATATAGAGCAAGCCGTACCCACGCTGCTATCACGGACATCACCGAATGGTCCAAACAACTTCGAAGTGATGTCCAATCCGTAACTTGTCCTATACGAGAGGACTGCCCAAGCGACACAGTTGACTCCCGCCTCCTACATTTATGGGGCGCTAAAACAAGTTTAGAACGACGCTGGAAAAAGCAGCGTTGGAACCGGACTCTTAGACGTCGACTCGCCCGCATCAGCAAAGAGATAGAGACCCACGCAGCCGCTCTTTCACGACAAAACTGGGAATCACTTTGCAACAAATTAGATGGCAATATGAGTTTGCCTCAGACTTGGAACTTGTTTAGGCACTTAATTGACCCAACGCAGACTAAAACTACCCAAAGGCACAACCTCACCAAACTCCTACATACTTCCGATATGCCTCCACGAGAACTCCTCCAGGAACTTCGAAATCATTACTTCCCAACATATCCTGTAGTAACACACCCCGACTATACAGGTCCCCCTAATGACCTCCTCGACGAACCCATTACAGTAGCAGAAGTTCAAGCCGAACTACAGAAACTAAACACTTGTTCAGCCCCTGGTCCGGACGGGGTGCACAACAAAGCACTCCGCAATCTCGATGCCCAATCCATTGCCGTCCTTACTGATTACTTTAATGAGTGCTGGCAAAAGGGCACCCTCCCACCTCAATGGAAAGACGCCAAGGTCATCTTTATACCCAAACCTGGGAAACCTCTGCTTACCTCTAACCTCAGGCCCATATCCCTCACCTCATCTGTCGGCAAACTTATGGAGCATGTACTCCAACCAGGCTTTGCCAGTACCTAGAAGGCAAGAATCTCATGCCCACTTGCATGTTTGGATTTCGTCCGGGTCTTTCCACACAGGACGTTTTCCTACAAATAAAACATCATATTCTCGACTCTAAAACCTGTGACACCAGAGCTATCTTAGGTGTAGACCTCACTAAGGCATTTGACAACGTTATACACTCAGCTATCCTACAGAAACTTGTAACTCTGGGAGTCGGTGCAAAGACGTACAACTACGTCCGAGACTTCCTCAGCCACCGCACAGCCACACTTACCTTTGGCGACCACAGCCTTCCGGGCATCACGCTTGGCGCACGAGGTACAACCCCAGGGAGCAGTTCTTTCCCCTCTTCTTTTTAACATTGCCCTTCTTCATCTGCCGCAACAGCTGGCTCAGATCCCCAACATCCATTTTAGCTTCTACGCCGACGATATCACTGTCTGGGCAAACCACGGCAGTGACGCCGAAATCGAAGAAAACCTACAACTGGCACTGACCACCATTGATACATATGTACGGGAGCGTGGCCTTACCTGTTCCCCTTCCAAATCAGAGCTCTTTCTCTACCGCCCGAAGCAATGTAATTCAGTCATTCCCCCCATCTCTCTCACGCTAGGTGACCATCCCATCCCACTAGTCTCTAAAATTCGTGTGCTAGGGCTAGTTCTCTACTCGCATGGCGCACACGGAGAAGTCATAAGGACTCTCCAAACACACGCTCAGCAGACCACTCGACTGATTCGCCGCATCGCGAACCGTCGGGCTGGCCTACGCGAGCAAAACACGCTACGCCTCACCCAGGCTTACATCATAAGCCGCACCACATATGCCCTCCCTTACCTACCCCTCCGACAAAAGGAGAGAGACCGGGTTAACGCGCTATACGAAGTTGCACGAAAACGGCTCTACGACTTCCACCCAGCACATCCAATGCCCGACTCCTCAAACTAGGTGTACATAACACATTTGAGGAACTCGCGGAAGCCACCTTTACGGCACAAAGATCTCGTCTGTCTAATTCAGTGGCTGGGCGCACTCTGTTGTCCCAATTAAACTTAACCCCAATTAACACTCACCCGAGGGGGTCCCTCTTTCTTCTAACCTCCGCTCTCACCTCAACGTGCCCCCAATCCCGAAGAATATGCACCTTGTGCGAGACGAGAAACGCAGAACGGCATGGGCTCGGGCCCTCGAGA
The DNA here is from genome assembly GCF_013339695.2 of Rhipicephalus sanguineus. NCBI lineage: Eukaryota > Metazoa > Arthropoda > Arachnida > Ixodida > Ixodidae > Rhipicephalus > Rhipicephalus sanguineus. The sequence continues at coordinate 69,628,002 of NC_051178.1, read as the reverse complement.
AACAGTATAGCGAGGACCATGACGTGGTCTACGTGGACGCAGCGGAATACGCGTCAGGATCCCGTATGGCTCTGGCGGTAGCTGACAGTCAGGCAAAGCTTCTAACGTCGTGCTCAATCATCACCAATTCCTCCACAGAGGCAGAAGAGGCAGCCATCGCGCTTGCATTTGTTTCTACATCTGCCTCCACAATCATAAGCGACTCAAAATCAGCTATCCTGAACTATGCCAATGGCTTCATTTCCCGCACCGCTGCTCACCTACTACGCTTCTGGCAGCCCCAGCGTTCCATAACACTCGTCTGGACGCCAGCACATGCCGGCCTCCCTGGCAACGAGGAGGCTCATTCCCTAGCCCGAGGTCTCACATTCCGGGCAGGAGAAATGGAGCCCCCTCCACCGGCCGAGGAGCGCCTGCTCTCCTTTCGAGATATTCTCTCGTACTATCGGGACCAACGAAGAGTATACACCCCCCCAGCCCCATCCCTAACCATAGCACAGGCCGCACATTGGCGACGCCTACAAACTCAAACTGCTCCATACCCCATATTACTAAACGCCCGATACCCAGACCAATTCTTCTCTTCATGCAAACTTTGCGGCAAACCAGGAGATTTCCTACACATCCTCCTCACATGCCCCACCTTCCCTCATCCCCCATCACCGTCTGTGGCGGTGTCTTACTGGGAGTCCTTCATGACCAGCACTTCTGCTTTCGATCAGCGCCGGATCATCTCCTGCGCCATGAAGAGGATTGCGCTTCAGGGACTTTCCTTCGCTTTGTAAGGGTGCCCCCTCACATTGAGGGAGCACCCACGTGCCATGTAGGGGGCTTGGCCCCCACGTTCACACACTGGCAATAAATGTTTCTACCACCACCGTGTACCGTTCGAACTGCTGCGCGCGAGAACTCGGCCCGTCACCGCGAAGGGACGGCGAGCCGTCGCGCGCAGCAAGGGAGAACCTAGGCGACACTCTCCAAATTAGTGGTTTATTGCCGGGACTTTAGTACAAGAGATCAATAATTCGCTGCAGCCAATCGTACACATGACACCAATTAGCTAATACAAGTTAGCAAATGTGGCTGCGAATGGCACACCTATAAAACAAACAAAGAAAGAACCAGGTTTGGAGAGCCGACCTACCCTTCGGCCAGCGCTCCCGCGATCTCGCACCCCAGAGCAGAAGAAACAGAACAGACATAGGAACACTTAAAAGGAACATACGGTGCACGATCGCGAGGCGCTGCCTCGGGACTTCGAGACCGCGGAGGGTAGCGCGCGCCCGCTGAGGCCGGAGCCCCGACAAAACGACGTAACCGCCGGCCGGCGGCGAAGAACAAAGAACAAAGGATCGCCGCCGGCCGAAGCGGCCAAAACGCGTGCGCGCCCTTCGAGGTCCCCAAGTGGTCTCTCCCGAACCTGGTCGCGCGCCCGCCGCTTCTAGGCGAGCGCGAGCAAGGTCCAAATCCCGCCAAAACTGGGCCAATGGGACAGTGTGTTTATCCTTCGAGGGCGGGGTGGCAGCAAAATGACGGCGATTTATGACTAGCTGCCACACGTCCGGTCGAGAGGAGAGGGACACGAAAAATTCTCCAAGGTAAGATGGCGTCGAGCCACCGGCGCGGACGCCTGAATTCCCACAAGGGATACTGAACAAAACTTTTTCCGCCGACATTTCCAGCCCAATTGAAAGCTTGGGTGCTGAAATTGGTTAACACAACCTTGTTTTAAGGCATAAACTGGAGTCAAATAATGAATTTAATGCGTTTTTCGCAAACGTCTGTCAGCCGCGCGGTGAACTATAGAGGATGACGTGTAACTTCAGCGGAAATGGGCGTGCCAACCATCCCAGCCTTCGCCACCGTCGGTCAACCCGCTCCGCCCCCTCTAGGGTTCCTAGAAGTAGTACGAGCGGCACCCGCAGCGAACAATGCTCCCGGGTGTGGCATCTATCAGTGCCTTTGTGCAAAGTGGAGAGAGGGGTGTAAAGGAGAGGTGGAGAAAGGGAAGTAGCAGGACAGGAAATCGTGCCGCCTCCTTCCGTTGCAGGGACGCTTGAGGTCAGCGCGCGCGGACGCTTGAGGCCAGGCTGCGTCGATGCGCAGCTCCGCACGGGCTGGCGTGCAGCCGCCGCGCGCACACAATCCTCAAGAAATACAGCGAACGCCTCAAAAATACGTGAAATAAACTGCTTATCGGAACAGTCGCGTCTCACAAAAGGATGTTGAGATTTCTTTTTAATTTTTTTGAACTTCAGTATATTTCTTTAAACTAAAGAAAAAGATTTTAAAACATTTCCCGCTAAAGGGGTCCATGAGGCGATGCGAAGCGGGAGCACTTGCACGATCGCGTTCCGTTGGCGTTCTTTGGGCATGCTACCGACCTCGCGTCGTGGAACGCGAAGAGGAACGCTACGCGCGTCTTGTCTCTAGCCTGGCCGTTAATTCTCACAGGGCGAGCGGGGAACGCGGTCGGCAGGCGTGCGAGAGGGGGGCAGCCTAGGAGAGGACAGAGAGGGGGAGGGGACGCGCATGCGCTGGTGCTCATCGCGGCGTTGCGCAGGAGAGAATTTCGGCATGTCTAGCCCGCGTTTCAGAGGAAGAGTGGAAAGGGGGAGAGGAGAGGGGAAGTGGAGAGGGGGAAGGGAGATGGAAATTGGAGAGGGAATGTGGAGAGGGGAGGGGGAGAGGGATGTGGAGAGGAGAAGTGGAGAGGGGAGGGGAGAGGGTGAGTGGAGAGGGTATGCGCATGCACAGTAAGGGTGGTCACGCCGCACACCACCACCACCACGGGATTGAACTCCGCCATAAGATACTTCGCATCTAAAATGTATATCTTGGTACGTTTTTTATATTGTCTGTGATAAACAAAAACGAGTCACACAAGAAAAAATTGGGCAGAATCTTCCCTCGTTAGGCTGTCCAATAAATTAGCCGACCGCCAGAAAATTCAGTGACGTGCTGCATGGAATTCGCCTCAGGTCTGCTGCTCCATCCTTCTGCATTCATACTAGGAATAATACGCAAAACGACTACAGCAGGCAACAAGAGATATGTAGGCAGGCACAGAAGCACTCGACTGATGGGAATGTGCGCTTTCAGTAATACGGAGGACGCTAGGGGGCGCCGAGCAGCTCAGCACGGCTTGCACAGCGCTGTGTATTTCATGTGATTTTGTTGTTGAAAGTGCTTCAACCCATCGAACCAGGATAACAATCGACTCGTGAAGACACAGGAAACACGGTGATACCACCTTTGCGGTATTTGGTGAGGCTCACAGGACGCAGCGAACCTGAAAGCCCGGAACCACGAGCCAGCGTCGCTGACCCAAACGCCAGGTCGGCGCGGCCGCCGCTGCGCCTCGGCATGGCAACGGGGACGCTATACGCGTTCGAAACCACAACCTCTAGCCATGGTGAGCCCACACCAGCGGAGAACATGGATCTCACGGGACTAGGGTCATCAACGATGGATGGCAGACACGATGGAATAGCCGACACAAGCCGACAAAACATTGATGGACGCCCGCGGACGGACGACGACTGGCACACGGTTTTGACGCTAAGGTAAAAGAAGCAGCAAGCGCGAGAGCGCAAAAGAGGAACGGACGCGACGGCCAGCACAAGCCCGACAAAACCATATCAACGACGACGACGGACACCCAAACTTCCTCCACTTCCCAAAGAGGATTTTAAGATAGTTGTGAGGCCCCACCAGGGACTGCCTTTGAAGACTATCAGCACACCGAGTCAGGACGTTGCTCAACGGGCCCGACAAATCAGTTCCCTCACAGTCAACGGACGTGCACACGCAGTCAACGTATATGCTGCCACCGGAGACGACGCTATAGAGGAGACCCACGCCGTGGGAGGCGCTGCGGTGCCGGGCGCTGTTAGTCAATGTGGGGAGAAAACTGGTTACTCGAGTGGTGACCCGTCCGCTGTCCCCTCCAACCTGCCTTGAAAACGCGTTGCTTTGCTCGCACGCTGCACGCGTTCTGCACGTCTTTTTGAGAGTTTCGCGTTGCGCGCGGTTAGGATGTATACGCTTCTGTCCGCGTTTAAGAAGATCGCCGCAATTGAAGATTTTTTTCGTGGCAGCAATTTGGTAAAAGGTCAGCGTCTGCTCAGCCATGTCGCCGATGCGAAGCAAGTTATAGCAGACGACGCCGTCTTCGTCAGAGCGAAGTGTGTTTCGCAAGTGAAGGACGACGCTGTTTACGACGTGGAGTTAGAGGTGAGTACAATTTTCTGTACGTTCATTATTATATACCTGTTTTATTTGGTTTGCTGTGTCTACTATGCACTATGTTTGTTGCTGGATGCATGGGTAAGGCCGCTTCTCGTGCTTTAGGTCAAGCAGCCCTGGCTGTGACTGCTATTAGTTGGGATACCTTAATTTACTAGCAACAATTCGATTTATCGTGCGGTACGCAAAACTACAAAAATAAATGGTCTATTTGGGGCTTCTTTCTGTCCCGCAACAAAAATTGACATCTATCTCGCGTGTCCTTAATTCCTTGCGTTATCACCGTTCTCATCGCCGGTTTTCCGAGTTCACGAACAGCGGTCGTACCATCAACGTGACATAGCATTGTAATAGGAACATGACGAGCGCCCAGCTTTCAGAAAAACTTTTTTGTGTGTGCAGTCTGCGGGGGAAGAGCCCATTGCTGTAAAGGCATTTTATCTAGGTCACTATCGAAAGTGCACCGTGTGGTACGGGCTGTACCTGCACACTCAGTAACAATTAGTTCACTGTATCTGCCAATGGACGTGCAACAACGGCCAATGCATTTTTTTTTCTTTTTTCGTAGTTGTCGTGGTCGTGCCCACTCAAGCGGGAGCTTCGCATTTCCAGCGGCAAATGTAGTTGCATCGCTGGTGTGCGCGGCCAGTGTAAGCATGCAGCGGCCGTATGCCTACACATCAACACTTGTGAAGACGACAGCTGCACGAGCCGACCTCAGCAGTGGGGAAAGCCCAACGGGAAGCGTCGGATGCAGCGATCGCAGCACTTGGCAGACGAATTTCCTAGTAAGTTTGAGACCGCTGCATATTTTTGTAAAAACGTGACTTGGAAAACTCGGTAGCAGACAACGAGGGGATGTGCAGCAGTGCAGGAGTGGGCTCACAAAATATGGGGGGATTCTTAAAAGGAAAGAAGGGAAGAAGAAAATGGGGTGTGTAGAGTGAAGTGAACAATTTCGTTTTTTTTTTTTTTTGCTGCGAAAACAAAGTGAATAAGGAGGGGAGGATGACAGGAGGGGCAATTCTCGGCACTTGCAGGGATGCAGGTGCTTTAACGGTGCCTCCTGCAAAGGGTCGGCGAAACATTTTACGCAAGTGTTGAGGCGTGGGAACATGCAGTCTGGTAGGTGCAGTTTCGATACAGCAAGGAAAATAGTTAATCGATATATTCGGCGAGCTGATGAGGGATGTATGTTGTAAACCAAATGAGAGTAAAAGTTAATTGAGTAGTGAACGCAAGGAATAAGGGCCTGTCTGAGGCCCTTAATTATTCATGTTCATGCATCGTCTATAGCATAGTCTGGTTACACACCTTAAGTTATCTGACTGTTGAGTCATGGAATAATTAACTGCACTTGCGTATACATTGAAATTGGAGCCAAAATGCGTAAATTCATGCCACCTTGTCTCCTCATCTGTACAACAGGTAAGAAATCGACAGCTCCAAACGTGAAAAGTGTGCCACGAACAACGCTGATGGGCTACCCCGGAATCGACTGCCCCATGAAAGAAGTGCTGGAGCTGATGGAGCTCAGCGCTGATGAGCTCGTTTGCAGAGAGGTGCTCGACACTATTGTTGAGCAAGTGTCAAAGGCCGCAGAGAAAGATGCCATTGAAAATCTCCTCAAACAAATGTCACCCCGACCTGTCTACCATTTTCTGGATGTCTTAGATGACTCTACAACCCAGAAAAGAGATTTTTTGGTCGAAATGACAGCTGAGCAGAGGGAAATATATGAAGGAAAGATATCTCTAGAGCACACCCCAGTTGACTTAGCGTTACTGACCCAAGGACAGTCAACATGTACACGGTATGTCATAAATATTTAGAAGTGCAGTGCACACAATGGTAAGGATCGTCATATTTCGTGAACCAAAATATGCAGGTGGCATCAGGAGAGAAAACTTCGTCTCAGCAGCACAAAAGCCCACGTGATTCGGACGAAGAAAGATGAGCAAGGGCTCCGGAAAGCTGCTCAGCAACTTCTTAAATCCAGCTCCTACAAGAGCGCTGCCATGTGCTATGGTGTGTTTCTCACTTCACAATGCCAAAACGTAAAGAGTGGCCGCACTTGGTTAGTGCAATGTGCCTTTAATGGGTTATACAGAAAGTAACTGATTTTATATACTGCTGTGAATAAATATCATTACAGGAATCAGAACAGAGAAAACAGCCCGAGAGGACCTGGAAAGGAGGCTTGGCGCAAGCATAGTTCAGGTAGGACAGCGTCCTCTCATGTAAGACACTTAAGGCACAGAAATTCGATGGAATCTGTATATTTATTCTCGAACCTCATTTTTCCATCTTTTTATTCCCTAGACTGGACTGGTGGTTCTTCCCGAGCAACCTTGGCTGTGCTGCAGCCCTGACGGCCTCGTACAGCTTGGTAATGAGACTGTACTGGTGGAAATCAAATGTTCATATAAATTCAAAGATTCGCCATTTATTAAGTACGAAGAGCGGCACTGCGACCTTCCGTACTTGATGTTCATTGATGACATAATTGAATTAAGGAAGTCACATCAGTACTACACTCAGATACAGGTCCAAATGTATATTCTTAATTTGCAGAGAACACTACTTTTTGTGTACACTCCAAATCAGTCCGTCATTGTTGCCGTGAAGAGGGATGAAGAGTTTTTGTGGGAACTCATCCCTAAAATGGAGTATTTTTATTTCAAGTTTTTTGTTTCAGCCGTCTTTTAGAATTGCTTTCCTTCAAATAACGCTCCGTATGCTTTACCAATTCAGCTACGGCGGCGCCGTAATCCAATTCACTTTATCGGCTATTTATGTGCTTTGCAACCTTGAGAGTGTCAGTCAGCGCCGCTCTTATCCATGATGACAAGTGTGTACTACTCTTTCTTGCCAGTAGGCGTCACGCAGTCTGTGATCTAATGAAAGTACAAAAAGACATTTTCGTTTATTTATTTTATCATTTGTGATATTTTTAACGTTTAGTGCATGAAAGCAGTGTTTAGATCTACAATACTAGTGGTCGAGTTGGAATGACTATGCCGCAGCTTTGGAAATATAAATACAGTGCATCCAATACAATGTGTGGTATATGACTATAGGGCAAGTGCAACACCGTTAGCCACATGGGGCTCGAAAGGAGATACGTACTTTCATCAATTATATGAATTGTGCTGCTTTCATTGTTAACCCATGTCGCTAGAAACCTCAAAGACTATATTTGTTTGTATGTTACTATCAATATGGTGTGCACGGATTAGCCAGAGATCGGAGGATGCGATCGCAGTGCATTTATGATTTGCAATGTTTCAGAATGGAAAACTGAGCTAGGTAGTATGGATTCATGGTTAGTACTGTGCAGCGCTCACAAAAAAGGATAATGGCGGAAGCCTTTGTAGTATGCACTTCTTCCGTCATTTGTCCTTTTTGTGAGCGCTGCACGGTACTAATCATTATCTGCAATGTGTCTAGTCTATGTGAAACCTTTTCTTGAACTGTTTTGAATAGGGCAGTTGCAGTGACTTTTATATCTGATTTTCCGATGTGGGGTATTAATGTTCCTGAATTTTTCCATATACTTTGCATATTTAGATTTAGGTATGGTAAATGAAAATAGAAAGTTGTGCTATGCATTTTTATAAGCTGGGTGACACAACAAACTAACTTGCAATATTTAGTTGCAAAGCGACCCTACGCACACAGGGTCGCTTTTACGCACGCTAAATGCGAGCGATATCGAGATTTCGAAAAGCAATTCACATAAGCATTTGCTTTTTGCCTTTAAAATTGGATTAGAAAACATTTCGATTTTGCAAGAATGCACTGTACTTGGTTTTTTACATGTTGTAGCATTTCACAGAGTGTTCTTTTATATGACTCAAAATAAAGGTCTGAAACCAATACTACTACTATTGGTCCACTCTATAAGGTTGCTAGTACATAGGTTAAAACAATTCAACACTCAATGGGATACGCAAGAGAATAATTGATAGCAAATTCCAAGCTGGCTAGCTTGCTTGGTGTCTACATGGTAATTTGAAATACGCTATCTCCTAACGGTTACAGAAAGACAGGATGACTGCGCTGAAAACGAAGTTTTTATTCAAAGCTCTAGCAGTCATAATATCTGGTATTTTACGTGCCAGAACCACAATATGTTTACGAGGCATGCCATAGTGGAGAGCTCAAGAAATTTCAACCGTCTCGTCTTCTCGTGCACTGACATCTCGCAGTACACGGGCCTCTAGCATTTTGCCTTCCCCGAAATGCGACCGTGATCGAACCCGCGACCTTCGGGCCAGCAGCTGAGCACCGTAACCATTGTACCACCGAGGCTGACAAAGCTTGAACAGCATGAAAGGGAAGCAATAGCACATAAAACAGCGATAAGTTAAATTTTCAGGACAGCATGAACTAACTTAATCGTGTTGTACAGTGAACACAAAGCCAAAGGAAGCTTTCCGGATGGATTAAATGGATTGAAAACATGCTTTTATTTTTCACAGAAACAAATATACATAAAAAACTAAAAATTGGGAATCTTGATTCATCGGTAAAGTTCTCTTTAAGAATTGAGTTCATATAAAAATAATTTCTGAGCGAAATTCACTTAAGAACCACCACAGACAGTTGTCTGTGGTGAAAAGACACTCATTCTTTTTTTTGAATTATCAGTGGCTGCATGTTAACCAAGGCGGCACATACCCGGAACACTTTGTCCATGTGCGGCACCAAAGTTATGGGAACTGTGTTGCGCAGGATCCTGTATATTTTCAATCTGCCAATAACCCGCTCGACATGTATACGCACGGATGCAATTTTATATGTTGTATCCATGTCTTCTTGGGAAAGTTGACCTCCTCCTGAATTGAAGGGAGGCATCACAATAACGCCACCTTTGTCCTCCACATCTGTCCGGATGCGTGGAAAGCCTTTATCGCTCAAGATAACATCGCCTTTTTGTACATGTTTAAAAAAATCCGAGTCCTGAGTAATAAACGAGTCAGTTTGTCGGCCACCATAAGTGTCTGACAAGAAGGCGATCATTCCATTTGGAATTATACCAACGAGGACCTTCAGTGTATAACCTCCTTTGTAATTAGAGTAGAGTATGTACTGGCAGTCAGGCTTCGATGGCGTTTCAGCTCGAACTTCTGTGCAGTCAATAATAAATGTACATTCCGGATAGTTTTCCTTGAACGGCTGTGGCAGGCACTGCCTTATGATAGCTCTTGGTGGCACAAATACCCACTCCTGCAAAGCTGCGCTAAGTATGTCGAGCGTACTTATAAATGCGCATGACGAAGTAGATTTTGACACTCCAAAAATCGCAGCTAATGCATTAAAGCTAACCCCCAGCTTAAGCTTGGCCAAGAAAAGACAGAACTTGTCCTCCCGAGTCATGTCCGTGCTTCGGTAGCTGGGCTCTGGCAGAATGTTGAGCAAAAGACTAAAGACTTGCATGGTGACTCCGCATAAATCTCGCAAGGCAGTCTCGTTTTGGTTGAGTGTCTCAAACCCTAAAAATTCGCATTTCTTCTTCCAATTTCCATCAGTCGTAGTCACCTGCGAAAACAACAGAGAACATTTCAAATGCTGCTTTTAGAGGATAACAATACTGTCGCAGGATGTCGGTCACTGCATCTACAAGCTCAACAAATTATTGCAGCGTGCATAAAAATGTGACATATCGTATGAAGGCACTACACTATCTGCAGTGTCGTAATATTCAAGCTCCCATCAGACACCGAAATTACGGAATTTATGATTATGACCGTAATTTAATTCCACACTTTTTACATCTAGGAACGCTTGCTTATATGTCTTTATACGAGGTTGCCTATAAATTATTACTACAACAGTTACGATGAAAACGAAGCCCACTATAAGTATGAGACAAACCCTGAAAATGTGTAGTGGTGACTGTACCTTGTCGCACTGTTTACTGTGAGAAACTTGAGTTGAGGCCTCAGACCCATTTGTTGCTGACAGGAGGATAATCAAATTTCCTTGGGATCCTGGTTCTGTTTGGCACGCCTGTTGGATATAAAAAAAATTAAACAGACTGCACAAAAATTAAAGAAGCACCTACGTGGGCACTCTTAAGGAAATAATGGGTGCAAATGAAAACAGAGTCATCTCAATGTTGCACGCTTACAGCATCAGCCTGTGTAGCTGGATGAGCTTGCCTTCCTGTTGCACAGGCTCCTGCCGAAGGCTGCGGATCGCCATTATTGGTGGGTGCGAGAGGCGTCTCTAGCGATTCCAAATCATTCGAAAGCGTGTCATAGACATCGAGGAAAACGGAGTTCTCTTCATCTTGCATTGCTGGGTCATCTTGAGCAACACCTTGCGGCACAGCCTGCTCCACGGAATTTTGTGCTGATCTGGCTGCCCTCACAGAACGACGCCTCCACCTAAGCAAAATAAGGTTGTGGCAGGGATCAGATCGCGCCGTTCACTACAACGTTTATACTATGGAGTCTTTTTCTCATTGTACGGTATTCAACATTGAGCATATCTGTAGTGCGCGAATAATAATTTTTCGTATCATCTTCAAGTGTAAAATGTACATGAAGTCTGAAAAATGACTACACCTTTAGGGTGTTCCGTGATCCCGTTAGTAACGTCATTACATTCACAAAATAAAACAAGTATTGCTTACGAAATCAAACTCTATAAAAACATGTGCGATGGCAAAATGCCTCATCAGAAAAAAACTAGCAATTGTGACCATCTGTGTGCACAGAAACATTTCATAGAAAACTTCACGGAGACAGCTACGTACGAAAACTTATTGGTAAAACATTTTGCGTGGTCTCTTGCTTGAATAATTTTTACTTTGAATGAAAAGTATCGAAAGAGCAATGTGCTTGTTACTAACCGCGTTCCAATCTTACCCTTAAAATGTGGCGGTGTGAAAGTGTCTTGTTTGATCAAAACCCTTCTATTTTAGCTTACCTGATAATTGCGCCTGCGCGGAACAAATTCTCGCTGAGCTTGAAATCAGGAATCAAGTCTTAAGAAAATGCTTTAAAATGCATAAAAAAGTTATGCGCTTCGCTGTTTATCATACCTCTGCGCCGTTTCTGCGTGAGGCGCCCGTTTCTTGTAAGCCGCTGGAAACACTGTCGGCACATACGAAGGGTGCAGACTTGAATCATTTTTGCAGTTTCCCACAAAATGTCTGCTACAAATCATTGTCCAAGCTTTTGGCAACCACACGCTTCCGTCGGCGCTGCGTAGATATAAAAACTATATGACCACACATCACAAATACCACATGTGTACACAGCTTCAACTACTGCGTCCCCAACAATATCGAATAATAGTAGCAGCATAAAGATATTTCTTCACAATTTTTTAACAGTGCTCTAAAGACGGAAGTTGAAAGCGTTATAGTAATTTGTACTTTTAAGATGGGGATGTGTATCTCTCAGTAACTCGATCGATTAGAGGAGTGGTGACGCAGGAATTAACACCCGTTATGTTGAATGCATCGTGCGCGTGCTCATTTTTATAAAAAAATTGTTTACTTACTTTTTTCGGCGCACTGCTGTAATCCATGCCTGTCGTCTGCTTTTTTCGTACCATCTGTTTGGGAATCGGTAGAATTTCACTGGTGGAGTCGACCCCTTCGTGTTTCCATGGTTATTGTGACAGTTAACGACGCAGCAGTAGTTTCTTCCTTTCTGTCGGGGTGACATTGACGAACGAGGGGAGTTTCACGTGCAGCGCGCGCTTCGCAAATGCGTGGGAACGAAAGGGAGCGGAGGGGTCGTGCCACTCCGCGGTTGTACGCTTTTGCCGGCAGGGGAATGGCAAACGCTGGCGTCGGCGGGCAAACTTGACCGGTTCTTCCCTATTCGGGGAGTTATACATAGCCTTCCACCCCGAACGCCGGCGGAAACCATCAAGGCAAATCTGCGTATACGAACTCAAGGCGTCGAACTTATCCACGCGAGAATGATCGGCGACACAAAGAGTGCCGCCCTCACTTTCAGCGGCCCATCGCTGCCGCGAGTGGTTTACTACAACGGCGGCGAACTCCTATGTCATCCTTACCGTGCTACCGTGCAGGTGTGCAAAACATGCCATGCAAAGGGACATCGGACGGACGTCTGTCCCCAGCCAGACTTGCGCCTGTGCCGCACTTGTGGACTCAGAGACCCAGCGGACGGACATCCATGTGAACCTAAGTGCGCTTCATGCGGGCGTGCCCACATCACCGGGGATCGGAGCTGCCAACGACGCCTTAAGCGACCGAGACCACCTCAAGGTAGACAACACACCGACAAGCCCAAAGATGCAACAGAGTACCCACGCTGGTTCTCCTCTGAAGATGAGGAGTTGGAATTCGCCGAAGGCCAGAACAGCCAACAGCGTGATCAACCGGAAAGGCCAACACTGCAATCCCCTCGGCAAGCAAGCGCCTGGTCCAAGTCATCGGCAACCCGTCAAAGCAGATCCCGCTCTCGTCCACGAGGGGGCACCCAACAAGAACGGACATCGCCACTACCACTCGGGGAACCACCGAAGGAGACGGCCGCCACTTCGGCAATGCCATCACTCGAGGTAAGCCGGGCAGCGGCCGCGTCCTCCACGACCAAACCTATCACACAAAATGAGGAGTACAAGAAAATAATAGCTGAAAACAGACAACTTAGGGCAAGCTTGAACAGCATGAGAAACGAACTGGAAGCGCTTAAACGCCAAATGACAGCGATGACGGCGCAGGGAGCAACACAAAAGACAAACACACACGCACAACCACCGAACACACAGGCCACACCACATACACAGCCGCAAACCCAGCCCACGGCATTGCCACCTCCACCCACGACGCAACAGCTGGAAGGAAAACTGGATAACATGTGCGCGCAAATGCAGTTATTCTTTGGTGAGCTTCGAAATCTCAAAAGGCACGTTGATGACTCCCTCAAAGGTGTCAAGAAAACGCGAGAACGGCGAAACAGCTCTAGTCCGGATAGCAGGGATCCAAAGGTTATCGTAACCACAGACACAGAAGGACCCTTTGAGAGCCCGTACTCTGGCTAGACCTACAGCTCGACATCAAGAGAATCTCATAGTTTGGCAGTGGAACTGTCGATCACTGCGCAACAAACATGCTGCACTAACACAATACATCAAGGCGGCGCTCATCCCGCCTGACCTTGTTTGCCTTCAGGAGGTGGGGAAATATAGAATGCCTATCCAGGGTTACCGCTTTTACAGCGATCCGGACTGCCCAGAAGTCGCAACAATGGCGCGCAAAGACCTGGCTATCACTGTCACCAAAGCACCTGGGGTAGAAATCCACCATCAAATAGTTACAATCTGGACAGTCAAAAAGGGGCGCCCTAAATGCCTAATAACTAATGTATATAGCCCCCCTAGAGATCATACGGCCGACTTCTCTGCAATTCTAAGTCAAATATCCGCCTTGATGACAACGAAAGATCGTTTAATATTCCTCGGGGACTTCAACGCCTGGCACTCTCAATGGGGATATAAACGAGACACGACCAAGGGGTCTAACCTACTCAGCGCGACTCAGTCCCACGAACTCTTGCTGATCACACAGCCAGGCATCCCTACTAGAATGGGAAACAGCGTTGCGCGGGACACCACGCCTGACCTTACTTTTGTCAATTTGTCAACAATGAGAGGGGTGTAACTTGGTGCAACCTGGAGGAGACACTAGGCAGTGATCACTACCTCTTATGTATCTCTATAAACACTGCCAAGGTTCGACAACCTCTAGGGGTAGCCAGGCTCACCGATTGGCAGAAGTACAGAGAGCGCCAACAACTAGGTGACTTCTCACCACCAGCCACCGCACAGTGTTGGATAACCTTCCTCCGGGAAATCTACGCTGCCACCACAAAGGAGATCCAGACCACGCCGAAAACACCGGCAATAGACAGTCATCTTTCTCACCTCTGGGAAGCTCGCAGAAGCCTCACCAAGCGCTGGAAACGGCAGCGGCTAATCGCAAACTTAGACACCGAATAGCCCCTGCTGGCAGAAAAGGCTAACACCAGAGTCCTTCAATACTTCTCCTGGTCATGAAGCTCCCGCGAAAGTTTGATATAGGGACAGGAGCAGCCGCTAGGGGCGCCCTCGCCCGTGCGTGGGCATGAAAAAGCCAAAAAGTTGGTGGAACAAAGAAATCCGGGAAGCGATCGAGATGCGACGTCAGGCATCACGGGAGCACAGACAGGCAAAAAAGGAGAAGCGGCCACAGGACGAAGTTAACCAAATATGGGAAATATATTTAGAGCAAAAATCCATTGTACAGAAATTAGTCGAGGCAAAAATTAAAGGTGAAAGTGAACGCTGGATGACAGAGATTCGCGAAAAGAAGAAGGCCGCGCCTAGGATATTTTGGAGCCACCTAAAAGCGCTGGGTAGGAAGTCTGTCACAATGCAACAACATATGGTAGATGAAGGAGGAAATAAATTCGAAGGATATGAAGCGCTAGGTTACATTCGAAAGATAACAGCCGATTCGTTTAAAAAGGTCCCCCAGGGGATTACCCCGGTGAGTAAAAGTACGCAAAGGAGAGCAACCGACGAAGATGTAGTACTAGAGAATTTCAATTGGAAGAAGGCCGAAGGAAAAATTCCTACGCGCACTACTCCAGGCTTAGATGGGGTTCCCGTCAGCCTCATTAACGAACTCGGACATAACACTAAAGAAGCACTGCTGAAAGCCGTAGAAAAGTGCTTACAGGAGAGGGAAATACCAGACAGTTGGCGAAAAAGTAGAATGAACTTAATCTATAAAGGCAAGGGAGAAAAAGATAACATTCGCTCGTATAGACCCCTAACAATTACATCGGTGCTATACAGGTTGGCGATGCAGGCAGTAAAATTAAAAATAGAAGCGTGGGTAGAACAAAATGATATTTTGGAAGAACTTCAGAATGGATTTCGAATCGACAGGCGGTTAGACGATAATCTGTTTGTTCTTACCCAGCGTATAGAAATATCTAAAATAGAAAACAGGTCCTTATACGTAGCTTATCTAGATATCACCGGGGCGTATGACAACGTTAATCATGAAATTTTGTGGGATATATTGAAGGAAGTGGGCATAGGTGACGACCGTGTACAGCTTTTGAGAGAAATATACCGAGAAAATACAGTTTGTATAGAATGGGAAGGAATAAGTAGCAAGGACAGCGTTGAAATTAGCAAGGGGCTGAGACAGGGATGTCCTTTGTCCCCGCTGTTATTCATGCTGTACATGGCGAGGATGGAAAAAGCGCTAGAAGGTAGCAACATTGGATTTAATTTGTCACACAAACAGGTCGGAGCGATGGTTGAGCAGAAGCTTCCAGGTCTATTTTATGCTGATGATATTGTCTTATTTGCGGACAGTCAAGATGATATACAGCGACTGGCAGATATATGCGGAAGGGAGTGTGAGGCTCTAGGACTAGGATTTAGTGCAACAAAATGTGGATTGATGATATTCAATGATCACGGAGACCATACGGTCTTAATACAGGGCCAAAAAATACCGAGGGTAAGCGAGTACAAGTACCTCGGAGTATGGGTAAATGAGGGAGATAGATATATGGAGGTACAAGAGAAAGCATCGGTAGCAAAGGGAAAGAGGAATGCTGCAATTATGAAGCACAGAGCTTTATGGGGATACAATAGGTACGAGGTGCTTCGAGGGCTGTGGAAGGGTGTGATGGTTCCGGGGCTTACATTTGGGAACTCAGTGGTGTGCATGAAGTCAGAGGTGCAATCAGGAATGGATGTAAATCAAAGGACGGTGGGCCGCCTCGCCTTGGGCGCTCACGGGAAGACGACAAATGAGGCGGTGAAGGGTGATATGGGATGGACAGGCTTTGAAGTGAGGGAAGCGCAGAGCAAAATGAGATTCGAAGAGAGGCTGAGGAAAATGAAGAAGAGTAGATGGGCAGAGAAGGTTTTCAGGTATTTGTATAGAAAAAGCGTTGACACGCAGTGGAGAAAAAGAACTAGGAGGCTCACCAGTAAATATACGGCTGCCATTGCGGGCGATATGGCAACAAGGAGCATTAAGCGGAAGGTCAGAGAGGCGGAGAAGACTTATTGTATGACAGCGATGGAAAAGAAGCCGGCTCTGAGTAACTACCGAAAAGGAAAAAACGAAATAAGGAGGGAAAGGTTTTATGATAATTCAAGGGGAAGCGCTTTACTGTTTGAAGCAAGGTCGGGCTGCCTGAGAACGCGTAGTTATAAAGCGAGATTCAGTAACGAAGAAGAACTATGTACATGCTGCGGGGGAACTAAGGAAACGATGGAACATGTACTGATTGAATGTGGCGATATTCACCCAGGTATACGTGTGGGCACGAGTCTACATGAAGCCTTGGGTTTTAGGGACAACAATGGAAAGCTGAACACGCCCGCGATAGAAATAAGTAAGAGACGGTTAGAGTATTGGTGGCAGAAAAGTAGAGATAAAGTACAAAAATAAATAATTGGGGGAAAAAAGGTTATTCTGCCTTAAGAGGCAGAGAGATGGACTGTGAATTTATATTTTTTGTTATAATAACATAGATTTAATCAATGTAGATAAGGCATTAGGACAACATGAAACAAGGAAGTTTTTTTTCTTTTTTTTTTTTATCCTTCGAGCCTGGTGGCAGACATGTCACCGCCCCGTTATAAAGGGGACGCTCATAGCATCCATCCATCCGGGCATCGGAGCGGCACCGGCGCTGAAGTTGTAAGGCGCCCGTCGGAACTGCAAAACGTGATTGAAAGTATCCGTGAACGTTTAGTATATCTTCAGAGTGATGTTAGCCTCACGGAAATTCGGGGAATGTCTAATACAGTGCAATTTAGCGTCGAATGAGGCCTTAAAGCTAGAAATTCGATGGCAACAAACGCATGCTGCTTCCGCTGTGCGCGATATACTACTGCTATAAAAGCAGTTTTTTTTGTTTTTGTTTTTCTGAAGAATCTAGGGGAACTTTGTGGATGATACGGAGTCCTTCAAGGACTCTGGCGGATCTTCGCGCGTCGCGAAAACGCAGTGGTTGCAACTTTTTATCGTGCATATCAAATCTTTCAGGCTATACGTTGTTGTATACGAATATACCACAATATAGCCTCCTATTTAAAGAACCAAGAGCCAGTTTGAATGAATTAGTTCTTTGAAAATTAACGATGATTGAGGGATAGTTCACAGGGCTTTCCCCAGGTTTTCGTGTTTTATTTCGCGTTCATTTATCACTACGGTGCCGTGCCGCGTTTAAACTTTGCTTGCTCATGCAGTAAGGCGTAGTTTTCCCAATCCTTCTTTACTGTCTTCACTGTCAAGGCGAAAGCCTTACATGCCTCATCAAACGCGAAAATTGATCGTCGGTGTCCCACGTCGGCGGCGTCAACACGTAACGCAAAAAGTGATCATCTCTCGTGAGTAAGTATTTATTGCGCTCTTCAGTTGTGACTTCCGCTAAATTATTTTTATTCATTTCCGGCATCCGTAAGCGTCTCGGTCTTCATTAGGTGTTCATACATATACAATTAGCACGTCAGAACCAGGCTTATTACGCACGACGGTTAGGAACTGTTTATTGATCCATCAGATTCAAACCCTATTAGATCACCAGCACTCAAAACCAAATGTTTTTAGTTAGTACAGACGTTTGCAATAATACACATGCACAACACATATCTTTTGTGTATTTTAAACGTTTTAAAGAAATCATTCGCTCGCATGACGAAGGTGCGCCTCTATTGCGCTGTTACCCTAGCAAGCTTCAGCTGATAGCGCTGAAGTCGCCGTTCCAAGCAACGAACGTGTGCTTCCAATTTTTGAAGCTGCGAGGAACTGCATATAGCTCCGTCTGTTTCGCATGCCACCTCTACGTTTTTGGTGACCTCAGTGCCTGTATAAAAGAAAACGGCGAACGTTGCACTCCTCTAACTCATGTTTTACGGGCATGCAACGAGTAAGTGTGCGTCAAGGCGGTCATTATGCTTACCTTAATTAGCTGTGTTTTTCTCCGCAGTAGCTGTGTCAGAGGGGCTCGTGCACAGTGTCGGTGCAGCCTCAACGGTATCTACATCTGATGATGGTTCCCGACGACGCTTAGAACGCGTTTGCTGTCTAGGCAGGCGAGCTTTGGACGTTTTCGCGCTTGACAAATACGCCGGGAGGCCACGAAAATCCTCAGCAGTTTCGGAACGTCGCGGTGCGACGTAACGATAGCACCTCCGATTATCCACTGGTCCACGCGAACGATGTCACTCTCGTCAAAGTGCTTTTCACAAGCGCGTACATGTGGGAAATCGAATGTGAAACCACCAGTTCCTTGTCGCGGTATGGCGCGCTTCCACTTTCCCCGCTGTTCGGTGTCTCGAGGAAGCGAGAACAGCGGCACTTTTTCGTCGTTTCCCTTGTATCCGGATCGACATCCGAGTACGCAGCAGGAACGCGGCATCCTTCCCAACCTTCAGGCACAACACACTAGCCACATGAAAAAACATACGGCCGAAAAGGACGCGCTAACACGACACAATATTTCGCAGTGACACCGGCAGCCACCTGTGCTGCCGTCGGTGCGATGCCAACAGAATGGACGCAGCGCCGCCCCGCGGCCTCCGCTTGCATGGCACAAAGCTCCCTCATAGAGTTACGGCGCAGCTTCATGACCAGGAGAATATTGAAGGACTCTGCTAACACATATGCGAAAGAGCTAAATAACCAGAACTGGCGCAGTTTCTGCGACTCCCTCAGAGGAAACCTAAGTACAAAGAAAACTTGGGCCATTCTTCGCTGCATGTTAGATCCAACTAGCACACGCACCGAGACAGCAAATGTCATGCGACGAATTATCGGAGAATACCAAGTCTCGGAGGAGGAACTCATCGAACACATCAAAAACATGTACATCGTGGAGGAACAGGCAACCCCACCCGTTGCGAGAGAATATCAAGGAGAGGAGAACTCGCGCTTGGATGCCCCGATCACATTCTCCGAGCTCTACGCAGCAGCCCAGACTTTCAAGAGAAACACGGCACCCGGACCGGACCAAGTCACGAACGCTATGCTACGCAACCTCAGTGACGCAGCCCTGAAACAGTTAGTCGACTTTTTCAATGATACGGTATGGAAATCTGGTGGGAAACTACCATCTGAATGGAAGGCGGCGAATATTGTGCTCATACCAAAACCAGGAAAGACGCGTGAGCTCAATCATCTGAGACCCATATCGCTCACGTCGTGCATGGGCAAGCTATTCGAGCGCGTTATTCTAACCCGTCTTGAAGCTTACATAGAAGAAAACAACCGCCTTCCTGACTATGTTCGGCTTCCGCAGGGGAATCTCTGCACAGGACGTATTCCTTCTGCTGAGAGATGAGGTTCTCGACCCTCCACCAGGCACTTTGGATAGAATCGTACTTGCACTCGACGTCCAAAAGGTCTTTGATAACATCTCCCACATGACAATACTAGAGGGATTACGCGACGTTGGTTGTGGGGAGAGGGTCTTTCACTATGTTCAAGATTGCCTGACCAACCGCACGGCGCAAATAGGACTCGGCTCAGCACGCTCTGCACCGTATCGCCTACCGGATAAAGGCCCACCTCAAGGATCTATATTGTCACCAATGGTCTTCAACATCGGACTACGCAAAATGGCCCTAGACTTGCAGAAAAACCAAGACCTTGGCTGCGCCATCTATGCGGATGATGTCACGCTCTGGGCATCCAAAGGCTCATACGGCAACCGAGAAGATACACTTCAACGGGCCATCAACACCATTGAAACTTACATGAGCCGTGCTGGCATGAAGTGCGCTCCAGCCAAATCGGCGTACATCCATATAAGACCAAGGCATACCCGCTCAACCAGGGCTCCTGAGCTGCAGCTCACCTTGGAGGGAGAGCCGATCAAGCGGCTATCCCACCTGCGCGTACTTGGAATGCTCATACAAGAAACAGGCAGCGTAAGCATAGCGCTCTCTAATCTCAGACGCACGGTCCGGAGCGTAACGGGGCTTATTCGCAGAGTTGCCCGTAGCCGCGAGGGTATGACTGAAGCAGACACCATGCAATTAGTACACGTATTTGTTATTAGTCGCATTACATATGCCCTGCCTTTCCAAACAACGCGGCGTCACGAAATCGAACAAGTAGACAAACTAATCAGGATCGCCTGTAAAGCGGCAGTCGACCTGCCTGAGAACACAAGCACGGCCCGACTGCATGAATTGGGCATGGCAAATACGTACGAGGAATATGCAGCGGCCACGCTAATGGCTCAGCGTGAACGACTTAACAGGATTCCTCAGGGCCGTTCGGTCTTACATAAACTACACTACCCACTCTCGCCACAGTTCTGCGGTGATGAAACCACGCTGCTGCCATCTGAACTCCGAGAGAGGATCCACGTGGCCGCGATCCCCCGTCACATGCACCCAATCCATCACGCTACACGGAGACGCGCCCGGGCGGTCACCTTACAAAAGCGGCGGGACGATCCTAATACGTACTTTACAGACGCGAGTCCCTACCATCGAAGCGCAAATATGGTCCCTGCTTTCGCTGCAGTTGTGACTAACCGAGGGCGAACAACCAGCGCAGTGTCCATTCGCACGAGATCAATTGCAACGCCCGAAGCCGCGGCCATAGCTTTGGCCATACGCGCAGCGGAGGCCAGGGGCGAATCGGCATTTGTTCTGACGGATTCTCAGGACGCCTGCCGTCTTTTCCTTGGCGGGGTCTTACCGGACTGCGTATTACGCATACTGGGGACGGCTGTCACAATGGATCATGGTGTGACTTGGTGCCCGGCGCACTCAGGAGTTGAGGGGAATGAACGGGTGGACCGTTTGGCTCGAGGCATGACAGGCCGAGCCGCGTACCACATCACCCGGGAGGACACTTCGACACCTGGCGCGCCAAGAGAAATCCTCGAATTTCAAAGACTAGGTAGGCGAACTAAAGCTCCACCTCATCCTAACCTAAACAGGAGACAAGCACGGGACTGGCGTCGCCTCCAAACAAACACGTACCCACATTTACACATATTACACAGAATGTACCCTCACAGATACAGCAATAAATGTCCGTGGTGCGATGCAACACCGACATTGGAACACATAACATATCAGTGTACACAACGTCCGGAGGCTGCCATCTCGCCTCTGTGTAACAACGATTCCCTGAATTGGTCGTGGGAGGCGCGGAACTGGAAATGGGAAGCCAACTGGCGACCCTTGACCAGGCCCGGCGAGCCGCTGTAGCCAGTGGAGCCCCGGAAGAGGGGCACCACCCACCCTAACCATTCCAAGGCATGACATAAATAAATGTTTCTTCTTCTTCTTCTTCAGTAATACGGTTTAAGTTGCGGAACGGACTCACTAACCACCACCACCACCAAGGGTGACCCCTATACGAGTATGTTTCCTCCCTTCATGCCGGGTGGTTGCTGTAGGCAATGACGACGGTCATGCGTTCGAATCCAGGCCATTAAACCTAAATCCAGGCCAAACCATTAAATGTGGCCGCGTGAAAAAATGGCTAGTCGCCTCGATAAAAAAAAAAAAAGATGCCTGCTCCCTCTCTCAGAGGAACCGGTATAACACGAAAGTGAAGCGTGCCGTCGCAGAACTAGTGGATTGTTTATAGTGCATTGGTATATGAGATCTTGTACAATGTCTACTGTTGTTTGGCAGATATAACAGCGCTTGATGTGGACGCACTCACGTTGACGCCTAGATCATGATTTCACCCTTGCGGTAGCTGAAGTTCTCAACATATACGTGGACACCGCATATGGTGAAACCCGCGCAAAGATACTCGACATGCACGCCTTCAAAGCGTCGTGAAAAGCGAATAGAAACGCTACGCGCGTCGTGTCTTCCCTCTAGCCTGGCCATAATCCGCGTGTTTCATTTTCTTGTCCTGCCCTCTGCCGTTTTGGTAGGGGTTAGGGGCCAGGACAACCAGTATTGCCAGAAGCAAAGCCTCCGAGATGAAGAGACGTTTCGTGACTTTTCCGCTAGGGGAGAGCGCATGCGCCGCGGCGTCGTGAAAAGTGGACTGCCACAGGGCGAACGGGGAACGCGGTGCGACAGCCAGTGAGCGTCGGGGAGCTATTTTTCGATATGGATGGATGCTGTGAGCGAGGTTTGGGCTGAAGCCACCACCTCGCGGTGTTAAAGCGTTGACGAAATTACACTTTTATTGGAAACGCGCCGAATGGGACGGTCGTAGCAACGACGCGTCTTTTTCTCTTTTTTTCGAGCCTAGTGGCACACATGTCACCGCCCCGTTATAAAGGGGACGCTCATAGCACCCATCCATCTATCCAAGAGCACTGTGAAAGGAAAGTGTGAAAGATAAAAGGCGCGTTCATGTAGCCTCCGTTATGTGTTTGGCGGTAGCTCAGTGGGCTAAACGCCCGCCGGCCATCCTCGCGGACCGAGAGGTCATGGGTTTGATTCCTGTCAACCGAACTTTTTCTAATTCTTTTTCTTCGCCATCTGATGGCGTTCATATTGATGACGTATTTCCGTGACGCAAATACGTCACGAAAGTCTTGGTGGACCCCGGCATAAAACACTTTCATGTTAAAAGATCAGACTGCCATATCAGAAATGCCTGATCGCCGACAAGCCCCCGATCGAGAGAGCATCAATTAGAAAACGGCGCATACAAATACGCATGTCACTGATGCACCCTTCGACTGACACATTTATCTACGCTCGCAGGCGCAAGGCTTTACAGCCAAGCTTCCTGTGTCTCAATGATTCGTCCGTGAGCGCTGAATACGCACTGCAGGAAAGCCAACTTACACAATGGCACTATATGTGCGCAGAAATCAACAATTAATGGCACACGACATACGTATCGTAGAAGCAAGGTGTGTGACCGCGCTAGTTGGTATTCCATAGTGACGTGAAGAGCGCGTGATACGCGCAAGGACGAGTAAGCAGCGCTAGTCATCGTCGGTTACTCGTCCTTGTGTGTTTCACGCGCTGCTCACGTCAGTATCGTAGAACACTACAGTTTACATTCGCAGTTCTACCGATAAGAACGATGGGAACTGCAACGCCACGCTACCAAGACGAACTGTGTACATACACGTGCATTGCATTACGCGCGTCACTCAATGCATTGAGGGCCGTCACCATGGGTAGAGCGTGGGTGCAGCGCTCGGCAGAAGAGGCTGCCGTGCGCGAAAGTAAGCGCGAGCGCTATCTTGCCCGCAGCTAGATTATGCTAGAAACTGACGATCACGTTCGTTGAAACTGACTCTGCAGAGATCCACGACGCAACATTGTTCTTGCATTGATCGGACGTTTGCAAGCGGGCTGTGTCACGTTAAGATGGCAGAGCCCCTGACCATTACCACAGCGATCGCAAGGCGTCTGCGTGATCTAAAAACAAAGGCTATGCAACTTAACGAAATGTGCCCTCATTCAACTTCAACGTTCAGAAAATACAATCCTAGACAACCAATCACACCACATATGCATCGCATCGGGTCGCTTAACACATCTTGGGTTCGTTGCGTGGCGGGTGGCTTTGCACATTGGCTTTGATTCAGTTTTCAAGGGAGTAAGATTCCCGTTCAACCATGTTTCTTTAGAAAGCGGCCCTAATTTTTTTCGCGTACGACGCCGCCAGCGAAATAGTTATAACGAGCTTTGCTTAAAAAGGCTAGAATAACGCGGCAGGTGTTAAAATTATAAGAAACGCCAGGAAATGGGAGAAGAGCAAAGAATCCCAAGAGCACGGAGAGAGGAGCCATCGTCGGCTGACCGAGGGGAGCCTTCCCCAATGCAAAGCCATCCCCCTTCTACGTGCTATGACGAAAAGATTCAGACACGCGTATAAAAGCCGCTACGCAATGCATCACATCGCTTGCGCGAACACAGAAATTGTGCACTCCAGCCAAGGCGAACAGCCGAAACTCTGGCGACCAGACCAGTGCTCCTTGCCGGCCACCCCTTCGCCGGAGTGGGCGCGTCTTTTTTCTAGAAAGATCCATGGCGGTTTTTGAATTCGACGCATGCGTCCTTGGGAGTGTTTTAGACGTTCCGCGTGGCTACAAGACTCTCACTAACCATACATATTCGAAAAGAGCCGCCCTCAAATGACAGAAAACCACTGTTTTTTGAACAAAATGCCGTATTCAATTCGCACAAAGATAAATGGGAAATAACGAACGGGCTGCGTTAATCAAGAGATGTAGAAGAGTTTTAAAGACGATAGTCTTTCTTGGGATACTTAAACGGAGAAATTTTGGTCTGTCCTTCTGTCTTTCTGTTTGTCGGCACGTCCCTCGATTCAGCCACTCGGCCAAAGTTGAACCACTTGCCCAAGGGCCAGCCGTCTTGAACTGGTACGGCTGTTCATACTTGTGAACGTTGTCGATCAAAAAGTAAATATCATGCATATCTGAGGTGCAACATCACTAGGTAAGTATTAGGTGGCGTGTTCCTTTAATAGAAAATGCATACATACGTAATTTTAAGGACCCTAGTTTCTTAAGCTGCGCTGAAATTTGCCTTCCTCCGTGCCCTCCATACGAGCTCATTGTTGTGTTTCGGTTTCGGTTCTGTATTGCACTGTACGAATGCCATGGGTTGGTGTTGAAAAACTTTAGTTTTGAGAGGGCCAAGAAGGTGAAAAAAAATATTTAAAAAATGAAAAAGCAGCGTTGTGGGCGGCCTTCAGGCTGCCGGTTGTGGGCGCCGCTCTGGCATTCCTGTTTTACCCAGGCGACGTGTAACTAAAAGAGTGTGTGGAGAGTACTCGTTGAGTGCGGACGTTTCTTCTGCTTTAGCGCTTCGCGCCAAACCGCGTGTTCGGGCTGGCTGGCGTCCCCGCCGGTCGCGTTGATCACCGCCGGTCTTCGCCTGCTGCTGCGCCGGGACTACCAGCACGCAACACAGCACTCATGTTTCCCGACGTATTGCCAGATGGCATCCATATCTCACACAGCGCCTCTTCTATCGTCTTTACACGACATTTGCAGCGAAGCACGCAGATACGCGGCCAATTTTATAGCAACGGAAAACTGCCGCGCATTTCGCCTTTTTGCGACATATTTAATATTATTTATCCGGGCTACTGCAATAAGAAGCAACGGAAAATGAAGATGTCGACGTACCTGCCTTGTCTCAGAAAGGCTTGTACGAGAGCCCCGCAGTTGTGTGAAGTTGAACTGAATCCAGCAGCACTTGCTGCGAGCGCAGGGGGCGACGGGAAGGTTCGTCAGGCGACGCACACACACACATACCTTTCACGGCGAGACGCGCGATCAAGACACCGTTGTCTTGAAGCTCGACGTGCTCGACGCGCGCGTCGCGCTCGGGTGGTTCCATTCTTAGACGGGGGCGACGGCGGAAATGCAGTTGGGTTGGTAGCGTTGGGCTTGCGGGACGCCCCGCCGCCGTAGCCGCGTGGGGGTGTTCAAACCCCTCGCCCGCAGTTATTTTGTTTCAATTTTGCATGTGTGTATGCATACACCCACACATACGAACGCACACACGAACATGCATTAAGTATGGTTTAACCCCTGCCGTATAAACGTTCTGGCTGCTCTCACGTATTACCTACGATGGAAGGGAAGAACACGGCGGCGGGCTTTTGTTGGCGCTTTCCCAGTACAGTGTACGACTTGGTTATGCACGTGCAGTTGCGGCGTTGTATAAATGGTTGAGCGATGTTTTCTATTGTTAAGGATCCAAGCATGAAGCTCGTACGCCCTACTAAAATTCAAAACAAGCATTAGAGAGCTACAGCACTACCGTACGGTTGAGCTGGGCCATTTCGGTTTTGTGCACGTTCGGTTTTGTGCACGAGAACCGGGTGGTCAAAATTTCTGGAGCCTCCACTACGGCGTCCCTCATGATCACGTCGTGGTTTTGGGATGTAAAACCCCAAGAACAATTATTATAATATACTATTTCGGTTTCGTGCTCGTGCACCGCGATGAACAAAAACGATTTCAAGTGGACGCGGTAATGATCGATGATCGGCAGTTCCATGCGATCAGGAGAACTACATCGCTGCGTGCTTATTGCGCAGTGTACGCTTACGCTGGTCCGCATGCAAGGGCCCCCGACATCATAGAGTCAATATACTGACTCTACAGGAAAACTGCCCATAGGGTCAATGCACTGAAACGTATAACCGCATGGGTTCCGCCATGATGGAAGAAAACGAAAGTTGCGAGATCCTGAAATGCTCGCTATATTTGACGGTAGTAACCAGTTTTAATCTACCAACCTAAGCCAGCTACGCGCTGTTGGCGCTATGTCAGGTAACATCTGCTGTGCTTTAATGCGTGAAGCCGTGTGTTAGTGTAGCGTTGCCTCTGCAGCTGGCCCGATTGATAACAGTAAATACTTTCACCTCTCTGCGCATAGTGTTTACTACGCACGTCCTAGCAATAATGCATGCGAATAGAGTTTCTCCGTTCGCTGGCACAAGGATCGCACGACGTATTCGCAGCTCGAAGCAAAGAGCGTAGGCTGTGGTCGCGCGGTGCTTGGACTTTACACAGGCCCGAACGCGCTAGCGCGTGCCAGCACACGTGGTTTTGTCTGCGTTACGCCAAGCTAGGACAGCATACGGCAGTCCGGGCCCCTAGAGTGATCTGCACGTATCATCATCAAGGCGGTCGAAGAACAAGTCGAAGAAGACTTCTTCTTGGCTCGAGTGCGCGCTCAATGTGTTACGGATGTCTATGGTAGGTTTGAGAAAGCGGACGGTCGCCAATGGAACTACGGACAAAGCGCTGCGCAAAAGCTGCTTCGCATCTAAAATAAAGCAGAAGGAAAAATTCTCAAGTACCCGACCGCTGATTCGAACCAGCAACCCTTCGCTCCCCAGCCCGCTGCGTTAGGCAACTCAACCACACGCCATGTGTGCGCCGGCGAAATAACAGCGACTTCGGAGGAGCGTGAGCGTGTTTTACATCACGCAACGCTGCTAATTTTCTTTCAATTTGAAAACTGCCCTTGAACGCGCACGACAAAATGGCCCTTTCCTGTACCCCCTCGTGATGTGGAACGAAAACAAAAACAAAGAACACCGGGCACACCTTGCATCAGACGCCCCCGTGTGGCAGGAGACGCAGGGGGTCACTCCACACGCCACAGTTTAGAAGAAAAAGAAATATCTTAGAGCATCTGATTCTCCATTGTCGACACTTGCAGACGCAGCGCTCCTAATTTTCTTTCAATTTGAAAACTACCCTTGAGACGCGCACGACAAAGTGGCCATTCCACTCGTGATGTGGAAGGAAAAAGAACAAACAAAGAACACAGGGCACACCTTCCATCAGACGCCCCCGTTTGGCAGGAGACGCAGGGGGTCACTCCACGCACCGCAGTATAAAAGTAGAAGAAATATCTAAGTGCGTCTGATTGTCCATTGTCGACACTTGCAGCGCGTTGCTCTAGCACATAGACATAACTGTGACAGTTGTTAGTTCGCGTTTTCCCTGTGCATGCCTGTGCGTTCTTTCAGGGCATCCTTCTTTGTGCTTCAGCGGCCCGCTGCAAGTATCAAGCTGCTTCTGGTTCTTCGAGTGACATTTGAATTTCTTGCGATCGCATTCATTGCTTCGCCCTTGCGACGAACTGTGACATTTTTCAGCTCATTGCTGCCGTACTTCAGCGCAGACAGCCATAAAGCAGAAAGATGTCGATTGCAGCACGCAGCGGCGAATTTCAGTGGGACGTCACCCGAAAGCTTCAATCAGAACTAACGTTACACGGCACTCTAATGTTTATTGCCGTTAAAAAGACTAAATAAAACTTGAGTTGCGCGTAGTTGTTACGTATCTTTCAGTGCTTGTCTAATCTACGCCAGAATGCCCTAAATGCCAAAATCCAAGGTGCGACTTAAATCCCATGCTGTGGCAGTGTCCTTCCCAAAACGCTAGCTTCGGGTCTCCTGCCACCGAGGAAGACTGGATCCACCACCTCAGGAGCCCCGACAGGGCCCTTCAACATCAGGCCGTCCAGAAGGCCCAAAAGGTGGCTGGGAAGCTCCGACTCCCAGTCCCCACATGGGCGGAGCCACCGGGCCGGCCTCCGTAAGGGGTGCCCAGGCCCCTTCAGTACCTTTAATTAAGTTAATTATCTCTCTCTTCTTTGCCGTCTTTCCTGCTTTGCACTGGAGTTTTCAGCTTGAAAGAAAAAAAAGGCTGTTACATGAAGTCGAATTGTTGGTACGTGGCGACAGAAAACGCACAGAATGGGTCACTACGACAACTACGATGTACACGACGCAAAGGAAGTTTCGGGTGCTTTAACACGACGCGCAAACCGGCGCAATCGGCCGCGAGCGCACTCTCGAGTGTTGGTTGATATGGTGGCGCCATCTAGTAAACCAGCCTGCAAACGCTCCTTTCCGCGCACAGTAAACTGCATAAATAGCCGGTGTATTCTTTCGCAAAAGTATTCAAAATAAACACAAAAGAACATCCGCATGTTTTTAAATTGTGCAAATGCCTTTTTAGTATTGATATGGCGAATATTGTGAGCGTTCTATAGCGATAATTTTGGCGCATCTTTAAAGTAATGTGATGTCAGCGTTCTTGTGGTTAGCGGTCTCGCGGCCCAGCTTTTCCTCTAGAGTCAGTTTATCAACTCTATGCCAGAGATGCGCTCACCTCAGCGTGCATTCACATGCATGGCATCCTGAACTGGAGAGGTCATATGACTTCCGGAGAAAGACAGTTGTGGCACAATAGTACTCGATCATGTTCATACAATCACGTCTCACAGTCATACTCAAAAATGAAGGAAAGAATATGACTTTTAAGGGCTCGCTTTTTCTTTGTTAGACACAATATTAATCAGAACAAACAGCGAGGGTCTCGTTCTGGCAGACTTGATGCCTTCAGGTTGTATGCGAGGGATTATTGGTCAGCTGCCGGCTCGTAAATAGATCACGTGCTACGTGACGCCAACAGGCAGAAAAAGAGTGTTCCACACTCGCCGCTATGGCTGCGATTGGCGCTGACTAAAACTCCTAGGTTTAAAGGCACATATATACCCCATAAAGCGGACGAGAGGATGACCGCCGCCGTGGCTCAGTGGTAGAGCATCGGACACGTTATTCGAAGGGTGCAGGTTCGGTCCCTGCCGGTGGCAAGTTATCTTTTTGTCCACTTTACTTTCGTCACATTCATATCCTTATTGCTACAAATAACATCCCCTATACATTCCTTGGCATTACTGTCTGTTTGTTCTCATTAATATTGAGTCATACTCATAATCATTAGAGGCTCACTCGCCTAGTAGGGTACTCACGGGTTCTCAGACTCAGGTAGTCGTTCATGTTCATACTTACATCTTGCTGCACACTCGTGGGTATTTACTCGCTCACCTTGGAAATGAATGTAAGTTTATACATGTGCCAGCGTGCTTACCTATGCTCAATGTGCAGTACCTTTCGTTTCATTCATCGGTCAGAACGCTCATCAACTAAAGAAGACTGTTTCATACGCTGTCGTTGTAAAAATTGCCACAAGATACCTCTGTTAGCATTGTTACTGCCGTCCACGTCTGGGCTACATTAAACGTGGACGTCAGTAACAATGCGCGATGCGAAGGGCGTGGACGCACCATTGCACGCCTCTACGCCGCCGACAACAGCCACGGCTGCTCCGAGTGAGACGTCATTGGGCCGTGCGAGCGTACCCACATTCCTGAGCACTTGTGCCTGTTACTAAGCGAAGTGGTTGACCGTTGTGAACTTTCCTTGGGGGCCTATATTGCAATTACATTTGCGAAGCACCCACTGTGCGTGCGTAAAGCAATACGCGCACCTACGCAGCTGCTTGCACACTTTGTCGATGCTGTGGCTGATGATGATGATGAATTACGGCTGAGCCCTTTGTAATTGCTTGGCAGATTTAAACAATCCGCTGGTTACGCGACTCCCATTGTTTGACGTCTGGTGCAATTCCACTCTTCTGTCACGCGATGTTACGTCTGTTAATGCGTTTCGGTAGAGCATCGGACGCGTTACTCGAAGGTCGCAACTTCGGTCCCTGCCGGCGGCAAGTTATCTTTTCGTCCACATTACTCTCTTAAAATTTATATCCTTTTACTACAAATAACAACCCCTTTACTTTCCTTGGCATTATTGTCTGTTAGTTTTCATTAATACGTTTCCTCACCATACATGACGCCTGTAAAGGGTTCTTTCTAGATTCAAGCCCTGGCATGATTGTATGTAGGGCTCCGTATATGCGGATTTTATTTGTCTTGAAAGTCGGAGGGTTTTTTTTTGGAGAAAGATCGGTGTTTATCGGAGTTTATTTCTCGTAAATTCCAAATTCTCTGAACTTCGGTGCTTGATTTTACATCATAAGTTGTTGAAATATCTTCTTCTTCAATGAAAATGCATTCTATTCTTGCTGATAAACTTGTTTCTCCGTCCTTTCATTTCTTTTACTTGCTGTTCATTTACGCTGTTAATCAGGCTGTTGGTGTGCACTCATGTAAACTCGTGAAAGTGTACTTTTGCGAGGCATGAGTTAGTCAAGCCGCTTGTCAGCTTTTTGTCTCAGCCTCCGTAATACTCTTGATGAAAAATAAAGAACCTATTATTATTATTTTCAATACACCGAAATCTTCGATGAAATTATATCTGAAGACAAAAACATCCGAACACACTAAGTGTATTTTAGATGTCTTGAAGGTTTGAACACATAAACAATCTACACACAAGCACAAATACTTGAATACAAAACACCTACGTTTGTTTGTATTACTGCCTTAAAGATTGTTGTAGTAGGTGCAAACATAATTTACGAGGTTGCTACCGCTGATTCTAAGCTTTAAAAATGCCCTTTGGAAGTTTAGAATGGCCACCTAAAAATTTAAAATCGGAGTTTATCGGATAAATACGAATTGTCAAAAACATTACCGGTGAGTGTTTATCGGATTTTTAAGGATTTTATCGGATTTTTAAGGATTTATCCCAAAACAGAGAACCCTACTTGTATGGTATAGCACTTACTTGCCACGCTAAAAGCCTGGGTTCGAATCCGCCTCGAACGAACCCTTGTTTTCCTTGCTCAGTGAGCGCGATAGCTGCTGTGGCGGTGGACAACTACGACACTGTTATAAACCGTGGCCTCCGAGCTTGACACTGGCAGCGCGCGCGTTGTCGGAGCCAATATCGGAGGCCACGATATTATGCTATTACTCGTTGGTTATAGTCAACAATGGTGTGCTTTTGAAGGACAGAATTCGTCCGCCGCGGTGGTATACGATGCTCGGATGCTGACCCGAAGGTCGCGGGTTCGATCCCTGCTGCGGCGCTCGCAATTCGATGGAGGCGAAATACTAGAGGTCCATGTGCTCTGCGATTAGTGAACGTTAAAGAATACCAAATGGTCAAAGTTTTTGGAGCCCTGTACTAATGCGCGCCCAATATATTGGTTTTGGCAGCTAAGACCCTAGATATTATTCTTTCAAGGATAGAAATGGCAGGTCATGAATTTGTGATGCCGGCTGTACAGTTATTCTTCTAATCATAAAAGTTTATTGTGAATATTTGGCCAGAATAAACGTTCATATTCGGTTACTGTGAACTGAGCGCTGAAAGTCATCTACAATCTCAGGGGAAAAAAGTTCTAACTGGTTCTAGCTGGCTCCAGATGGAAGCAGCTGAACGGTGTCATGGAACAATTCCCAGCTGGAACCAGTCGTCCATTGGTCCCAGATGGAACCAGCTGCCTACTCGTCCTGAGGAGTTACTGACACTACAGCCTAATGGGGGGATTTTTTTTATGCCCCGTCCCGTATCATGATTGTTCATGAGATTGACGTAGAGAGCCATGTCACGTGACCAGGAGAGGTGAAAGAACGTGAGCTTGGGCGTGCTGGTAATCTATCCTAACACCTATAGCGCACCGAAGAGACATTAACACAAAGAAACAACTTGGACGCAGCGCTACGTCCACGTTGTTTTTTTTTTGTGTTCCTGTCTCTTCGGTGGGCTATAGGAGTTAGCAGGAGAGGTGATTGGGGGGGGGGGGGGTCAGAGGAGCTGCGATACGCAGGGCACGTCACCAGCGCACCGGGATCTAACAGCTGAGCGGCATTGGCGGCGTCGAGCAGCAAAGCCAGAGCTTCGAGTTCAGGAAGTGCGACTCGTCTGTCCAAGAGGAGACCAAACTCCAGCGCCGTGAGCTCGGAACAGCAAACAGTAGGAAGGAGACCATAGAACAGAAAATAGATTATCCCAAAAGAAATCAGATAATCACAAGAAAAGGACAGAAAGGGATAGGAAATGTTACATAATAACATGAAAGGTAGAGAAAAGGGCAGATATATCATCGATGGGGATTTCGAATAGAGTGAGAAATCAATTGAGCCAGTTACACGCCTTGAAAACCGTTGGACAGCGATGGAGCGCGCGAGTGTGTGTGATCGGCTAGCGAGAACAAGTAGTGCCGTAAATCCGCCGCTAGATTTGAAATACGCGCGCTTGCTCTTCATTGGGCAAAGCAAGTTCACGTGACCTGCGGGCTCAGACAGTGGTATTTTAGCGAAAGCGTCGTGTCACGTGATCTCCCGCCAGCTCAGCCGGAATCCTGCCAAGGTGCGCTCCTTGTTCGTCTGTCCGAGCCAGCGAAGCAACAGCGTAATGCCAGCATTTGGAGTTCGAGAGAAAAAGTGGAGTCGAAACGGCAGCGCCTTGCCTCGGCTTATGACAATTAATGTAAGTCTCGTATACGGGACAGCATGAGAGGATCTCACTTACGTCTACGGTTATCAAGCCGCGTCCGAGGCTGCATGCCGCCAAGATGTAAGCGCTGCTAAGCATGCTTTGCGCTTTCGGTTAAGATCCAGTTGTTCCGTCTTTTTCTCTCCCCGTCATTTCTATAGAAAGAAATGTGTTTTACCTCCTTTTTCTTTCTCTCATTTCTTATTCACCTAGCCGTTACTTTTAGTCTACATTGGCCACCAAGCAGCTGATCACTATTATATTCCTTCTACCGTAGTTGTATTCATTTTCCCGAGAACCCACGATTTACGTTACCGTAGTAAGAAAATTGCGCCCGTGTATCCTTTAGTCGTTACGAATATTTCGTCTTTTGTTCGGTACTCATTCCCAGCTCGCGACGGACGCACGACGCGACAGCCACGCGAGAGCAGCCGATAACTACACGAAACACGAGCGCGAACTTCGCTGGCAGGTATGAAACGCCGCAATAAGAGTCCTACCATTCGAAATGTTGGCTCTAGTGGAATTCCTCTGTAAGGTAACGTCATTGGCGCTGTGTTTGTCATTTCTTGTTCTCTCGTTAGTTGTGCAACAATCACTACTCATACACTGTGGTGTGAATTCCTATCGATAAATGTTTAATGTTGTATCCAATGTATAACCCAATCCTGTGATAGCCCAATATGGCTGCAGTGTGTCTAAATAAATACATAAACCGCAATGAGCTTGCGCGAAAGAGCAGATATCGGAGAATGTCCATCGGTATAGGTGTCTACGTCCCGCGCAGTGCTCATTAATAGGCCTACGATTATGTATATCATCATCATCATTATTATTTTTATTAATATTTTTATTATTATCAACATCAGCGCCACCAATCACGGATGTCTTATACCCAGCTTTACTCCACCATGAATCCCTTCTCAATGTGCAACATCTATACCGTCAAACATATAATGTCCCCAAACTCACCAACACGTACCTCCTGGGGTGGTTCAGTGGCTTGAGCGTTACGCGACTGAACCGCGGTAGTGAGGGTTAATAACCTGGCCCCGGGAGCGGCGCGCAATTGGAGGATGACGCGCAAAAACGCTCTACAAGAGTTTCCCAGCCGGCCTCCACTGCTGGGCTGTAAATATTGTATATAGTGTTGACCCGTTGTTATAGTGTATTTATTGCGTATTGTAGTGTATTTATTATGTATTGTAGTGTATTTATTATGTGTTGTTAAGTTTCTGTTTGAGGGTAGAGGTTGGGTCGGGACAAACAGACAGACAACGCACTCAATTTGATCCTGAGGAGTTACACTACAGCCTAATGGGGGGATATTTTTTTTTCCCGGTCCCGTATCATGATTGTTCATGAGGTTGACGTAGAGAGCCACGTCACGTGACCAGGAGAGGTGAAAGAACGTGAGCTTGGGCGTGCTGGTAATCTATCCTAACACCTATAGCGCACCGAAGAGACAGGAACACAAAGAAAAAAAAATTGCAGTGGCTTAGCTCGGCTATGCCAGGATATACGTAGCGTCAGCAAAGGTTCAGCTGATTATTCTGAGCTTTCCTGATTTCCGCAGCACGTTTAGCTTTCCGCAGCACGTTTAGCGTTGCTCTGTTCATTCTTCTTACGCTGAAGCGCTAATTGCCAGGCAACTAATTCGGGATCCGATGACATAACCTTCTCGGCTCTTCTGCACCGTTGAGCAGCATTTGCGCTCTCCTTCTCCATGGCGTTACCCACCTGCAAACGCCAGTCAGAGGCGCTATCAAGCGGCACCAGCGCACTGTCAGACGGCGACTGCACAGCGAAGGCGAATACACCATCTCCCGCTAAAGGGGACCATGAGTAGATGCGAAGCCGGAGCACTTGCGCGATCGCGTTCCGTTGGCGTTCGTTGGGCATGCTACCGAGCTCGCGTCGTGGAACGCGAAGAGCGACGCTACGCGCGTCGTATCTGCCATCTAGCCTGGCCGTGAATTCTCACAGGGCGAGCGGGGAACGCGGTCGATAGGAGGGCGAGAGGGGGCAGCGTAGGAGAGGAGAGAGAAGGGGAGGGGACGCGCATGCGCTCGAGCTCATCGCGGCGTTGCGCAGGAGAGAATTTCGGCATGTCTAGCCCGCGTTTCAGAGGAAACGCGGGCTAGACATGCCGAATGCGCAGAGCAGCAGCGGCGAGTCGCGCGCGCATGCGCAGCACTGCTCATGATGACCCCCGCGAAACCTGCTTTGGCTAGGCAAGTGTAGCTAACGCTACAAAACTTGGAGGCAGCGCTACGTCCACGTTGTTATTTTTGTGTTCCTGTCTCATCGGTGAGCTATAGGTGTTAGCAGGAGAGGTGGTTGGGGGGGGGGGGGTCAGAGGAGCTGCGCCACGCAGGCCACGTCACCAGCGCACCGGGATCTAACAGCTGAGCGGCAGTGGCGGCGACGAGCAGCAAAGCCAGTGCTTCGAGTTCTGGAAGTGGACTCGTCTGTCCAAGAGGAGACCAAACTCCAGCGCCGTGAGCTCGGAACAGCAAACAGTAGGAAGGAGACCATAGGGAACCAGCGCTGGAGTTTCCGCGGTGTGAGCAGTGCCTCCCTGGCGGCCAAAGAGCGCATACTCCAGCCGCTCCCGCGGGCGAGAGTGGCGACTGGTTGAGGCGATCCGGGCGCGTATCGCCGAAACAAAACTAAAGGATGCTGGCGGCACTGTTGCGCATTCAAGTGCCACAATACGTAGAAATGAGGGAGGATGTATCCTTCTATGCTTTTCCCTCTTAAACATATGAATACGAACGCATGCGGCGTTGCATCCCGGCAGTCAGGCGAGCACAGTATGTTCGGCTCTTGCTCTCCTGTCTAGCGGCGTCAGGCTGGTTTCTTAACCGAATTGCGCGTGTCTGCTAGATTTATTCGATTGGGAGGGCCACCAGTGAAATTGGGGCCAACGAGCAGAATTTAATCGGTGATTTGTCGTAAATAAAACTTACATATTATGCAGCATGCGGCATATGTAACAACCTTTTCATCTGACCGCCACCAAGCTCCTTCTGATGCCACCACCTGCAGTGAATATGATACGATAGGCAGGTGGTTTGCATTATTTGAAAACAGTTACGCAGAAGGAAAGCTGTCTGTCTACGAGATGCGTACGGGGCACGTTCGCTGAAGCCGCTGAACTGTTATGAGAAATACGCACGCGATGGGTGCCTGCGTTGAACTTCACGAACAAAGCAGCGGACTACTCGAAGCTTAGCTTTCTGGAGTCAGCCGATGCGGCAAAACTCCTTTGTGCATTGGCTGCCGCGGCGAAGTGACATCGCAATTTATGCCTCGCTAGAAAAGGGTCAAATGTCTTGGATTTTTACTCGCTCTTTGATTCGCCTAACGTACTGTGTTAGTTTTTCCGCTTGCCTGTGTCTGCTTAGAATAAACGTGTTTGATCAACATCGACAATTGCTGGCGTTTTACGTGCCAAACAAGGTATGATTATGATGCACGCCGTAGTGTGGGAATCCGGATTAATTTTTACCGCTTGGGGTTCTTTAATGTGCACATAAATTTCAGTACGCGGGTGTTCTTTGTATTTCAACCTCATCGAAATGCGGCCACCGTGGCCGGGAATCTATCCGCGCCCTCGAGAATAACATCGCCACACCATACATGCACAGTGGTTTGCTTGATCAACGTCCGCGTGCATACACACCGCGGGCTGGGCATACATACCACGGCAGAAAAACGCTGACGCACCTACCCCTTGCCTCTTGTTTTTTACTGTGGTAGTGGGCAGCTGGTATCGACGCAGCACGTACTTATAAATGGAGGCTTGTGAGCCTGCACTAGCTTGACACAAATCCCAGGACACAACCAGAAAATGGTGACGACGGAGTCCCCACCACGGCACCGCACTGTCTCTTCGACGCCGTATGCCCAGACGCAGTCTGCTTTGCAGGGCGTCTCTCCGTTTCCCAGTGCTTTCCTGAGAAAGTAGCCTTCAGACAAAGTTATTTTTTTTCTAAACCATAGGGTAGTATTACTGGCGCAATGGCTGCTCGAGCTGTTCGCGCCAAAATGAAGCACGGAAACGGTACACGCGCGTGCGCTCACCGTGGTACAGTGCGGGCTATGCGGCCGGTCGTGTGAGCGCGAGCCGCATGGCCTCCGAGATCAGCCGGCGGCGCGGAGTCCATGCGAGCGGCTGAGTTATGTCGCGACTCCCCGCCAGGCGCCCTTTTTCGGCGCGCCACCTATCCAGCGCTGGTCTCCCATAGAACAGAAGATAGATTATCCCAAAAGAAATCAGATAATGACAAGAAAAGGACAGAAAGGGATAGGAAATGTTACATAATAACATGAAAGGTAGAGAAAAGGGCAGATATATCATCGATGGGGATTTCGAATAGAGTGAGAAATCAATTGAGCCAGTTACACGCCTTGAAAACCGTTGGACAGCGATGGAGCGCGCGAGTGTGTGTGATCGGCTAGCGAGAACAAGTAGTGCCGTAAATCCGCCGCTAGATTTGAAATACGCGCGCTTGCTCTTCATTGGGCAAAGCAAGATCACGTGACCTGCGGGCTCAGACTGGCATTTTAGCGAATGCGTCGTGTCACGTCATCTTCCGCCAGCGCAGCCGGAATCCTGCCAAGGTGCGCTCCTTGTTCGTCTGTCCGAGCCAGCGAAGCAACAGCGTAATGCCAGCATTTGGAGTTCGAAAGAAAAAGTGGAGTCGAAACGGCAGCGCCTTGCCTCGGCTTATGACAATTAATGTAAGTCTCGTATACGGGACAGCATGAGAGGATCTCACTTACGTCTACGGTTATCAAGCCGCGTCCGAGGCTGCATGCCGCCAAGATGTAAGCGCTGCTAAGCATGCTTTGCGCTTTCGGTTAAGATACAGTTGTTAAATGCGAAGCATTTCTTAGCGAACTTCTGCGACTTTGAGCGTATCTATCTATCTATCTATCTATCTATCTATCTATCTATCTATCTATCTATCTATCTATCTATCTATCTATCTATCTATCTATCTATCTATCTATCTATCTATCTATCTATCTATCTATCTATCTATCCGCCTACGACTTTGTGCTCTCTTGGTCGCTTGGTTAATTAAATGTACACCAAAATTGGTATGGCGTGACATGACTGTATGACAAACATAAATGACAAGTCATAACACGAAAATCATGACACACATGTCATGTACAGCATGATTTACATGCCACGCTCATGGTGCGCTGGCGGCCGTTTCGCCAGCTTTATATGCACCAAATTTGGTATCTTGTTACGTGACTGTTTAACGAACATAAATCACACGAGTTAACATGAAAATCATGACACGCATGTCATGTATAGCATGACCTACTTTCCACGCTCATGGTGCGCTGGCGGCCGTTTCGCTAGGTTTATGTACACCAAAATTGGTATCTTGCGACGTGACTGTGTGAAGAACATAAAATGACGGGTTAAGATGAAAATCATGACGCGCATGTCATGTACAGCATGACTTAGGTTCCACGCTCATGGGGCGCTGGCGGCCGTTTCGCTAGCTTGATCTATCCTGAAATTGGTGTTGCGCGACGTGAATGTGTGACGAACATAAAAACACGAGTTAATATGAAAATCATGACACGCATGTCATATACAGCATGACTTACGTGCCACGCTCATGGTGCGCTGTCGGCCGTTTCGCTAGCTTGATGTACACCAATATTGGTATCTTCCGACGTGACTGTGTGACGAACATAAATAACATGAGTTAACATGAAAATCATGACACACTTGTCATGTACAGCATGACTTACGTGCCACGCTCATGGTGCGCTGGTGGCCGTTGCGCTAGCCTGATCTACCCCGAAGTTGGTATTGCGCGACGTTACTGTGTGACGAACATAAATTATAGGAGTTAACATGAAAACCTTGATACGCATTTTCCTGAATGACATACAAGACGATTTATGCAGCTTTTTGCTGGCTGCTTCGCATTACATCGATTCCCACAATGCGTGGGATCTGCCGGCTTTTTCGTCTTTTTCTCTCCCCGTCATTTCTATAGAAAGAAATGTGTTTTACCTCCTTTTTCTTTCTCTCATTTCTTGTTCCCCTGGCCGTTACTTTTAGTCTACATTGGCCACCAAGCAGCTGATCACTATTATATTCCTTCTACCGTAGTTGTATTCACTTTCCCGAGAACCCATGATTTACGTTACCGTAGTAAGAAAAGTGCGCCCGTGTATCCTTTAGTCGTTACGAATATTTCGTCTTTTGTTCGGTACTCATTCCCAGCTCGCGACGGACGCAACAGCCACGCGAGAGCAGCCGATAACCACACGAAACACGAGCGCGAACTTCGCTGGCAGGTGTGAAACGCCGTAATAAGGGTCCTACCATTCGAAATGTTGGCTCTAGTGGAATTCCTCTGTAAGATAACGTCATTGGCGCTGTGTTTGTCATTTCTTGTTCTATCGTTAGTTGTGCAACAATCACTACTCATACACTGTGGTGTGAATTCCTATCGATAAATGTTTAATGTTGTATCCAATGTATAACCCAG
The DNA here is from genome assembly GCF_013339695.2 of Rhipicephalus sanguineus. NCBI lineage: Eukaryota > Metazoa > Arthropoda > Arachnida > Ixodida > Ixodidae > Rhipicephalus > Rhipicephalus sanguineus. The sequence goes on along the minus strand of NC_051178.1, from coordinate 69,588,507 downwards.
TCCTGTGATAGCCCAATATGGCTGCAGTGTCTAAATAAATACATAAACCGCAATGAGCTTGCGCGAAAGAGCAGATATCGGAGATTGTCCATCGATATAGGTGTCTACGTCCCGCGCAGTGCACATTAATAGGCCTCCAATTATGTATATCATCATCATTATTATTATTTCTATTAATATTTTTATTATTATCAACATCAGCGCCACCAATCACGGATGTCTTATACCCAGCTTTACTCCACCATGAATGCCTTCTCAATGTGCAACATCTATACCGTCAAACATATAATGTCCCCAAACTCACCAACACGTACCTCCTGGGGTGGTTCAGTGGCTTGAGCGTTACGCGACTGAACCGCGGTAGTGAGGGTTAATAACCTGGCCCCGGGAGCGGCGCGCAATTGGAGGATGACGCGCAAAAACGCTCTACAAGAGTTTCCCAGCCGGTCTCCACTGCTGGGCTGTAAATATTGTAAATAGTGTTGACCCGTTGTTATAGTGTATTTATTGTGTATTGTAGTGTATTTATTATGTATTGTAGTGTATTTATTATGTGTTGTTAAGTTTCTGTTTGAGGGTAGAGGTTGGGTCGGGACAAACAGACAGACAACGCACTCAATTTGATCCTGAGGAGTTACACTACAGCCTAATGGGGGGATATTTTTAGGGGCGAAGCTCCTTAAGGCGGCACCCGTTCGTCCCTCGTAGTCGTAGTAGTAGTCGTAGTGCGTAACCATTCTTACGCTTTGACCTCCAAGGTGGTGCCGGTGGGAGATTTTTCCTGTGCGTTGTTGAACAATAAAAAATTCGCAGCGTGCGCGTTAACTAAAAGCCGAATTCTTCTGTCTCTCATTCCCCATTAGCAGCCATTGGCATGTTCCAGTAGGAAACGTTAGTAGAAGTAGAAGTGTAAGTGTTAGCTAAAAGCCGACTTCTTCTGTCTCTCATTCCCATTAGCAGCCATTGTTTACCTCCAAGGTAGTGCCTGGTGAGATTTCTCCTGTGCGTCATTAAACAATAAAAAGTTTGTTCAAAACGCCGTTGATTGATGAAATAAACCAACGAAAGACGCCAGATGTTTTGTAAAAGCAAAACGAAGGAACGTCAGATGTTTCTAAAGCAAAATGAAACGACGCCAGCTGCTTAACGAAAGACGCCAGATGTTTTCTAAAGCAATGGTTTTCTAAACAATGAAAATTCACAGCGTACATGTAAAATCAAAGTGAGCTGCAAGTCGTCATAACTCATCGAACCTTTAGTATAAACGCGCCCGATCTCACGTCGGTGATGATGTACTGGGCAGAATTCGCGGAAGATTCAAGGTTTACCGATGAACCTCCGCAGCTTCGCCCACTCATCATCATTCACTCCGTGGATATGCTGTGATTTTTTTTTTTTGCCCCGTCCCGTATCATGATTGTTCATGAGATTGACGTAGAGAGCCATGTCACGTGACCAGGAGAGGTGAGAGAACGTGAGCTTGGGCATGCTGGTAATCTACCCTAACCCCTATAGCGCACCGAAGAGACAGGAACACAAAGAAACAACTTGGACGCAGCGCTACGTCCACGTTGTTTTTTTGTGTTCCTGTCTCTTCGGTGAGCTATAGGTGTTAGCAGGAGAGGTGATTGGGGGGGGGGTCAGAGGAGCTGCGCCACGGAGGCCACGTCACCAGCGCACCGGGATCTAACAGCTGAGCGGCAATGGCGGCGACGAGCAGCAAAGCCAGAGCTTCGAGTTCAGGAAGTGCGACTCGTCTGTCCAAGAGGAGACCAAACTCCAGCGTCGTGAGCTCGGAACAGCAAACAGTAGGAAGGAGACCATAGAAGAGAAGATAGATTATTCCAAAAGAAATCAGATAATGACAAGAAAAGGACAGAAAGGGATAGAAAATGTTACATAATAACATGAAAGGTAGAGAAAAGGGCAGATATATCATCGATGGGGATTTCGAATAGAGTGAGAAATCAATTGAGCCAGTTACACGCCTTGAAAACCGTTGGACAGCGATGGAGCGCGCGAGTGTGTGTGATCGGCTAGCGAGAACAAGTAGTGTCGTAAATCCGCCGCTAGATTTGAAATACGCGCGCTTGCTCTTCATTGGGCAAAGCAAGATCACGTGACCTGTGGGCTCAGACAGTGGCATTTTAGCGAAAGCGTCGTGTCACGTCATCTTCCGCCAGCGCAGCCGGAATCCTGCCAAGGTGCGCTCCTTGTTCGTCTGTCCGAGCCAGCGAAGCAACAGCGTAATGCCAGCATTTGGAGTTCGAGAGAAAAAGTGGAGTCGAAACGGCAGCGCCTTGCCTCGGCTTATGACAATTAATGTAAGTCTCGTATACGGGACAGCATGAGAGGATCTCACTTACGTCTACGGTTATCAAGCCGCGTCCGAGGCTGCATGCCGCCAAGATGTAAGCGCTGCTAAGCATGCTTTGCGCTTTCGGTTAAGATCCAGTTGTTCCGTCTTTTTCTCTCCCCGTCATTTCTATAGAAAGAAATGTGTTTTACCTCCTTTTTCTTTCTCTCATTTCTTATTCACCTAGCCGTTACTTTTAGTCTACATTGGCCACCAAGCAGCTGATCACTATTATATTCCTTCTACCGTAGTTGTATTCACTTTCCCGCTAACCCATGATTTACGTTACCGTAGTAAGAAAAGTGCGCCCGTGTATCCTTTAGTCGTTACGAATATTTCGTCTTTTGTTCGGTCCCTATTGAAAAAATCCATATGTACGGAGTCCGCAGATACGGACTTATTGGAATATGGAATGCCATATCACCGTATCATACGGAAATCCGTAAGATACGGATATCCGTATGATACGGTGAATATGGCATTCCAGATACGGATTTCCGTATGATACGGTGATATGGCATTCCATATTCCATTAAGTCCGTATCTGCGGACTCAGTACATATGGATTTTTTCAATAGGGAAGGACCACGGATATCCGTATCATACGGAAATCCGTAAGATACGGATATTGATAATCCGTATCATACGGAGATGCGGCACTGAAATATTTGGTCCTGCATCGCGCAGAAAAATCGATGGATATCCTAATAGAACTGAAATGTAGGTATATACACGCAGCAGAGTAGTGTGGATATTGGTAGTAGAGTCGCTGACAATGTGCCTTGATTCATGGCTATAGACCTGCTCAGCTAATTAATTATCACAATAAAATTCGTGATACATATTTTGACACGTTTGAATTGTAATTTTGTTCGGTGTTGTTGCATGTTCTCTTGAAATATAGTCTGTAGAACCAGATGAAACCATGTTTATGAAGTAATTAATTGGATGCAGAATGCCTTACTTTCAGACATCATAAAAGAAGCCTCAATCAAAAAGCCAGTTACTGATATGTGTTACTGGCACAGATTGTGACTAAGTAATATGGATCTGCAAAAAGGTGCACACAACAGTTGATGGTTGTAGTTGTACATGCAGATAAACCACCAACAATTTATTCATTCGGCCTTCTGATGACTTTCAGCTTGCCCGCCAGGTATCGGTAGACGCTCCCTTGGAAGAACTCGTTTCCCACCCGCTCCTCTGGTGCAAAGCATCTGAAATAGGCCAGAAGCGAATGCTGTGTGAGCAGAAATTTTCGCACTGAGTACAAAGAGTGAAATGTATTACCAACGGGAAAGTTAGTCGGAAAGACATTGCAAGGAAAAAATGCCTGGTCTACCTCATCGCGGTTCTCATAGATGTAGACAGGTTTTCCTTCAGACTCATAAAGCAATGCTAGCAGACCTAGTAGATGTCGCGAATATTCTCGGCCTGTGGCAGTAGCTTCCGCAGGTAGGCAACAAAAATAGCAACAACAAAAAAACTCACGCAGCGAAAATGTTTTTCTCAGCAATCTTCTTTTTGTGAGTGCATAAATAATCGGCACAGAATACCCAGGGGTGGCGCGCATCTAGTGTAGTGAACAGCTAGACCAAGCCAAAACATTTATACTGAACAGCGTCGCACACATTCCTTCACTTTTGCGCTGCTGTCATGAATGAGTTTCCAGAACTGCTCATGCTTTCACGCGTGTTCTATGACCCAAGGATGTCTAAAGGCTTTGTACGGTGATAATCAATATGTGCGCCACACTTGTTGAAATTCAAAATAATGTCCATTGTCCATCTGGCGCCACCAGTGACCTCTGCTGTTTTCGATGTGCGAAAGCACTTAAGCAAATGCCGACAAAACATCATAAATTGGGCAGATTTGGCCACTTATGGCTTAATGATGCCGCACTGCACGTTTTCTGGCAGATGAAACGCTGAGGTAAAGGTCGAGATGATACAGGAAGACGTTATTTGCGACGCCAAAAACATGTGATAGCAGGAAGCGAAATAAACGGCTCGGAAATGGCTAAGCTAACTTTTTGCAAATGTTATTTAGGCATAGTGTGCGTCGAATGGGGAAGATGGTTAGAGCGTTCAATGCATGTAATGGAAGGGAAAGAAGCAGGCAGTGAAAAAACACCTCCATGACAGCACGCTGGCCAGTCGCTACATACAGATGCTTTGTTTGGTGTGCAAGGCAAGCTATGGCAAAGTCACCTAAATCATGTGCTCGCGGTGTCTCACGTGCTCTTGATTAGCGAATAATGGCGGGATAAGTTGGGGTTGTAGGCTGCAAACTGCGTACGCATTAGACCTTCAGAGAGCGGCAGCAGCCCACCTTCGCACACGCTCGATAAATAAAATCTAAGAATACATTTTTCCTGAAGACAGGCCACCAGAGTGAAGTTTTTCTGCAGCAAAATAATTAAAACTGTTGATTTACGCACAATGCAAGCTGATAACAACCATCAATGGCACTGAAGTGACACAGCAAGGGTCATTTCTCTCGTGAACAAAGCAAATGAGGACATATGATATTGAAACCGTGCTTTGACTGACATAAGCGCTCTTCGATAAAAAATTTGTCAAAATTGAGACGGGAGTTTTTTTTTAATTTTATTATTTGAAAATGAGCTTTTTTGAGAAAACTGGCTTCTTTAATTATTTTTTATTCTTTTGTACTGCCTGTAGCAAAACGATATTTCGCAGAAATGTTGCAAAGGCTTTTTTCCATATTTGGCACTGTTTTGAAGTTTCTGCGTGAAAGAGGAAACGCGCCTAGGCATATCAAACTTAGCAAACTTTTTTCATTCGGGCTGTGTTTGCCATTTTTTCCTTTTTGAGCACAGCATAAAGAAAGCATGAATGTAATTCACAGCAATGCGTATTAAAACCTGCAGAAAAATATTTCAGCACATTTATAGTTTGCGCTAAATTCGGCCATGAAGTCTGGAAATATTGCGATGAGCAAAAACAGGACGCCCGCGCCGCCATCTTCAGGTATTTTTTTGTCGCGCTGGGAGTGTTTCTCGGAAATAAACTTCTTGGTTCCTTGCACTTTGAAAGTGCCCACATAACATACAAAAAACCCAGACAAAACAAACAAAAATATCGACCAGACATGCATGTTCGACCTCTTGTGGAATCACCCTGAATAGTCTTTAGTTAGAATCACAGCACATAGAAACCATGCCAGGAAACCTTAGTAAGTCCAAGGGAACGCTTCCAACTGTTTTATTTTCCGCACATCATCAAAATATGCATATTTTCAGAAATATGCACGCAGGCAGGGCGCAGCGCATGCAGACTATCACACAGCACTATAAAAAAAAGCTATAGCACAGTGCTATAAAAAATAAGCATTTACTCTTGTACAGAAAGACTGAAGGAACAATGATGCATCCATCTCCTTCTGTACGTGATACGCTTCAAGCTCTTCACATGTCAATGTTTCCCTGCTTCTTTCTACCCATGCGTTTCTCCAAACAGCAGTGCACAGCCACATGAAGCATAATGGAATGGCACGTGTGAACCCATACCATTCTTAATCAACAATACATGCTCCCTCAGGCAATCATTAATGCAGCAGCCGATTCGGCCAATATATGACTTGCCAACGCTCAATGAAATTTCATAAACAACACCCACCCTGCAACACAGAACTAGTCAGCAATCATTTGCAGTTTTTAGACATGAACCTGTTACTAGATGCTATACATTCATGCTAATGTACAGCTCATGTGCCCATAAGGACCCTTCTGCCTTATGAATATGCTCACTCAAAAACTATGAAAAGAGCTATGCAAAACTGTGTCTCCAGTCAGCGTTATTGAAGTCGTGCGAGCACACTATGGACAACAGTTCCCAGTTACAGATTTCAAGGCTGGTAGCGCCGGCTTCCTTCGGTGGTCTTGACCAGTGTGTTCGAATCTTTGCTACGGAAGTTGAAAAAATGAAACAGGCAGCCCGAGGCCGTGCAGAAAGAGAGCACTGGTTCTCCTTTACGTGCACAAGATTGCCCACAATTCCGACAAAAATTGCATACAGGCATGATATTCCAGTTGTTTTCTCGGCACCCAACAAGCTGTCGAAGCTTTGTGCCCTTATCTTTTCACAAAAAGTCAAGCTTTTGTGCAAAAAGAAGCCCACCAGGCCAGTTCTGCGTTGCATGGTGGGTGTCGTTTACAAAATGCCGTTGAGCTGTGGCAAGTGGTACATAGGCTATACCGGCCGCTGCATTAATAATCACCTAAGGGACCATGTATTATCGATTAACAATGGTGTGGGTTCACACCTGCCTTCCATTGTGCTTTGGGTTGCTGCACACCACTGTTTGGAGAAATGCATGTGATAGGAAAAAGCAGGGAAACCTTAGCAAGTGAAGTGCTTGACGCGTGTCACATACAGAAAAGGATGGATGCATCAGTGTTCCTTCGATCTTTCTGTACAAGAGTGCATGCTTACTTTTTCATAGCACTGTGCAATAGTTTACATGTCATGTGCCCTATCTGTGTGCGCATTTCTGAAAAATTATGCATATATTTGGGTGATGTGTGGAAAATAAAATAGTTGAAAGTCCAGAGCCCTATCCTGTCTTTGCTCACATTTCTTCCTTATTCTCAGTTGCGCCACAAATATTTCACTAAGCTTTGTACCAACTCACTCAATGTTACACTCTGCCTTTGAGAGCAATGGCAGAAAGGGCACCGCCAAAACCACACATATCTCAAAGAAAGGTGACTTTTAAGGGCTCGTTCTTTCTTTGTTAGACACAATATTAATGACAACTAACAGACAATAATGTCGAGGAAAGTATTAGGGGTGTTATTTGCAGTAATTAGAATATAAATGTGAAGAAAGTAAAGTGGACGAAAAGATAATTTGCCGCCGGCAGGAACCTTCGAATAACGCATCCGATGCTCTACCACTGAGCTACGGCGGCAGTCATCCCTTCATCCACTTTTTGAAGTATATATGTGAATTTAAACCTGGGAGTGTTAGTCAGCGCCGATCGCAGCCATGACGGCAAGTGTGGAACACTCTTTTCCTGCCTGTTGGCATCACGTCACACATGATCTTTTTACGAGCTGGCAGCTGACCAATAATCCCTCGCATACTACCTGAAGGCATCAAGTCTGCCAGAACGAGATCCTCGCTATGAGACCCTATACTTTCCTTGGCATTATTGTCTGTTGTCATTAACATATCTCAAGGGTGATTCCACGAGAGCTCGAACGTGCATGTACAGGAGATATTTTTATTTTGTCTGTTTCTTTTTGTGCTGTGTGGGCACATTCAAAGCGCATGGGACCGAAAATTTTATTTCCAAAAAACGCTCCCAGCACGGCAAAAAAATATTTGAAGGTGACGGCACAGGTGTCCCTTTTTGCTTACCACAATATTTTCAGATTTCACAGCCGAATTTCGTGAGTTATAAACGTGTAAAAAATTTTTGCTGCTGTTTTCAATACGTGTCACTCTGAATTACATCCATGCTTTCCTTATGCTGTCTTCAACAGAGAAAAAATGTGAAAAAATGGCAAACACGGCCCAAGTAAAAAAAGTTTGCAAACTTTGATGTGCCTTGATGCGTTTGCTATTTCACAGAGAAACGCCAAAAAAGTGTCAAATATAAAACAAAGCCTTTGCAACATTTTTGCAAAAGACCTGTTTTCTACAGGCCATGCAAAAGAAGAAAAAAGTAGTTGAAGAAGCAAGATTTTATAAAAAAAAAAGCTCATTTCAGAAAAAGAAAGCTGGTCTCAATTTTTACAATTTTTTTTTATCTAAGAGCACTTAAGTCAGTCAAAACACGGTTTCAATATCGTATGTCCTCATTTGCTTTGTTCGCAAGTTGGAAAATATTGCGGTAAGTATTGCATGCCGCCACATTTTTTTGCCCCGCTGGGAGAGTTTAGAAATTTCAGTTTCATGGACACTGAATGTACCCACGCAAGACATAAAAAAACCTGACAAAACAAAAATATCGATCGGACATGCATGTACGATCTCTCATGGAATCACCCTCAAGGAATTACAGATACAGGCGTGACTTCCAGTTTCTGTCATTACGCTAGAGTTCACCTCGACTACTTCGTACTTAGTCGTTGCTGTGTGCTCTGACAGTGCTTTTAATGTCACTTTTTTCTTATCTGCATCGTTCTTATGTTGGCGCAACTGCGGTTAAAGTTGGCTATCTCTTCAAGGTAGACACGGTCTCCTACCTAGTCTGCTCAGGAGATGTACAAAATGCCAGAGAAGTATTTTGGCAGCTAGTCCTTTTCTTTTACGAGTGCGTGCCACAGTTTGCACATGGGAATTTCAGCAACCTCAATGTTATATTTACACAGCACCTGTGATAACTTGCACTCGAGGAAAGGGAGCGCAACTCCCATGTCAAAAACGGGGAGGCTGGAAATGGGCAAACGGTGTCCCAGACCATTCAATAACTCGGGAGGGTAACCTTCATCAAAAGGTCCTGCCTGCATGTTGGAAGTCTAGTCTTCAGATTTCGTGCAAATGTGAGTAGTCCAATGGAAAGGCAAGTACTTTTCTTTGACGAGTGTCAGGATGTAGGGACATGAAGTCCAGACAGTCAGTATGCGTACTCTTTTTGTAAACGTTGAAAGAATGTGCCAAGTCCCTTTCTAGAAACACATCCAAAAAGCTGGCATGTGGTCTGCCCTATCACCCCCGTGAACTGAATGGAATCTGCTTGGTTGTTTTGATGCATGGTGAAAGCTCCTAAGCAAAACACTTAATCACGCAAAAAAAATCCTCCATGTAGCACACAAAAACTCTTGGCATTGGACCAAAAGTGAGAGTTATTTTGGAGCCTCTGCATTGTCAGATACGCAGCAGGAACCAAGAGAGAGAGGCAACTATTGAAGAGCAGTGGACTTGCTTGTCAACAACCATGTCAATGGGAATGGAAGTGTACAGTTCTGTTCCCTTACATTCGGACTAATACGACCACTGGGGTGCATGCTGCTGCTCTTGGCACTGGTTGACCCAACAAGAAAGGTCTGCAACTGATGCCCCCGACTTGAGGAGGCACCTCAGTTTTTTGCCTGGGTAACACCTACTTAAGTTTTGAAAAAGCCCACTACAGGCAAGTACGCGACACACCAATGGGTGCCTGTCTCAGTGACCACTGTGAATCTGATGATGCAGCGGCTGGAAAAGCCCGCCTGCCCTCGCTTTTCAGCACAACACCAAGTATTATGGTGTATTATGTAGACTATTTTTTCTGAGTGATTAAGCTTGGCTGCTTTAGAAGCTTCATCACACAACTAAACTATAAAGATCTAATTGAGGTCGTAGGATAGGTGGAGGCTGACTAGAAACTGCCTTTTTGGGATGTGTTGGCAAAAAGGAACAATGGAGCACTTTCCTTCTACGTCTACAGAAAGAGTACATACATTGGCTGGTACTTCAACATTTGGCAAGCGTCATTCTGACGCTTGTCAAATGTTCAAGTACCAGCCAATGTACCAGCCAAGACGACAACTACTGACCTTGGCAAGCGTCATTCTGACGCTTGCCAAGGTCAGTAGTTGTCGTCTTGGATCGTTATGTTGTATTTGCACGAAACCTGAAGACCTGACTTCCTATATGTAGAAAAGCGAAAGGGACTTTCCGACAAACAGTTACACTCCTGCGTTCCTAAAAGATGTGGTAAACAGTTTGTCCAAAACCTCCCAGCCTGCCAGTGCCCAACAGAAGAAACGTGCTTCCATACCTCATGTGTACAGGATAAGTGAGACCTCATCATGCGTGCTGTGTAACTGTGACGCTGAGGTTGATGACATTTCTGTGAACCAACTGAGGCATGCACTCATAAGTGGAAAGGACAAGCTGCCGAAAGAAGACTTTCCTGATGTTGCTTACAAGAACCCGTGTGCAGACTGGGAGAGCATCTACACAGGGGTGATGGGCCACATTAAACAGCTGCTGTGGCAACATCGGAATGATGCGGATAAAAAACAAGTGGTGTCAAATGCTCTGGCAGTGCACAAAGCAATGACTGAGCACACTAGCACATTTACTGAGGTCTCGGACAAGGCCACGGTAATCTGCAACGGCAGCTGTGGCTATCTGCAACTCTAAACAGCGGCACCTCTCACGGCCACTAACGGCACTGGTGCAAAATGCGACACTGCCCGGCAAGAAAATCTCCACACTTGTCACCCTTACTCATTCTAGACATCCTGGCTGAATCTCAGTGTTTTCTGCCTGTAACAGAACAAAAATATGATTCGAGACTCACGCTTCAGTGCATGAAGCTTCTCTGAGGATGATGACCTTCCTCTTTGATGAAAGAGCAGCATGGTGAACCAGGGATGCTCTAGTTGTGCAGGTTTTCGATGCGCCACAGTGCCTTTGCTCTTTCTCTCTAAGAAAGCAAGGGAGCCCTCGGTTTCTTCTGGAAGCCACTGCCACTTCTGGTTTTCCATTAAAATTCCTCGGCCAAGGTCATCTGCACAAGGCCAGCAATAAGGTCTTTAAAACTGCAAAATCTTACAATTGGAATTTCTGTAAGAAGCAAAAAACCGATTTTTCAATAGGCCAACCCAGGTATCCTTTTTTAAAGGTAGGGTTACTCATTTTGGCTGGTTGGTTCATATTTACAAGTGGAAAACAGTGCTAAAAAGACGGGACAGAAAGGACACCGACCCCCCCAGT